>NW_007729732.1:222605-224486 GCF_000696425.1 Galeopterus variegatus
AGGGTAAAGAGGATTCCAGAAGGAGGGTGGTAATGCACAGAGATTCAGAACCTGAGTGGGGAAAAGAGGATATCCTTATGGGAAAGGGGGCGGCACAGAGATGGAAAACTGATATAAGGAGGGGAGTTGATCAAATAAGTAGGTATATTAAAGACAGTGGGAGCCAGGTTTTTATTGTTGAAGAAGGGAGTTATAAATACTGAAAGGAGGGTTTTCAAGATGGCGACGGGTCCGGAGTGGGCGTGCCAGAAGACAGCGCGAGCCTGAGAAGTGTACGCTGTGCTGCCAGAGTACTATTTGCATTTCCAAGAGCAACAAAAAATGAATAAATCATCGATCAACTAATCTACAATGACAAAAAAGCAACTACAGATTCAAGGTTTTAGGGCCGACACAAAAGAAGATTCCTGAGAGCGCCCGAGCCACGCCACGGGACTGAGGAGCAGCCTGAGGCAACAAAGGCCAAGAAAGACAGCAGCAACGAAGCAGAAAGGGAGAGGAAGGCGCCTGACCGGCCCAGCTCTGTGAGCTCTGTGAGTGACCCCCAGCCTGGACCCACTTGCGGGGCAAATGCCTGTCCGGCTCCCGCCTACCACACCAGGCTAGGGACCAGCACCAGCGCTGCCTCCGTTTTCTCGGGTGGGGGCGGAGCCGGCCAGCCCGGATCGGCCAGGCCTGCCCTCCTCGCTTGGCACGGCTCCTCACTGAGCCGTACCACTTGCATGCCTCGGCGCAGGGCCCCCCGGGGCCTCCGATCCCACTCCCCCCGCGGATCTCTGGCGGGGCTGCTGGCGTGGGAAGCCCCCTGCCAGCATCAGGAGGGCAGGGAAGAGGAGCCCAGCCAGATTGTTACTCCACCACACCCTGGGCTTCAGCCCCAGGTAAACTTCCTGTTTCCGGGAGGCAGATACCATCTCTGTGGCCATCAGTTCAGAAGAACCCCAAACTGATTTCTGGTTGGGAGAGTTGTGGCCGGAGCACTCCCAAGCTCGCTTAAACCTGCCGGAGAGCTGACTGCCGGCAGGTGCCAGAGTTGGCCCGCGCTGGGGGGATTCAAAGAGGAACTGTGTGCTGTGGGATCCTCCCCTGAGGAGCTCACACCCTGGTGTGGGAGATAACTCAACTACAAAAATAATCACAATACCAGGAGGAAGGTGAGAAGCCCAGAGAAAGCCTTATCCAGGGCCACAAAAGCACCCAGAGCGTCCCTAGTAGAAACCTGAAAGTCTTCCTGGGCGGGGTGGGGCCAAGCAAGGGCTTGAAGTCCCGGCTGATAGACGAGGATTGCAGAAGACATGCCCCAGCCCTGTCCTGAGCGCACAGAGTGGGGAGGAGTCCGGCAAAGGAGGCGGAGTCTCGGCAAAAAAAAATACACACCCTGCAGGCCGCCTCTGCAAGGTCCAACAGCCCCAACTAGTGCACACAGAGTGGGGAAATGCCCAGATAGTGAGGCGGAGACTCGGCAGAACACACATACCCTCTGGGGCCAGCAGGGCGGGATCCAGCAGCNTTCAGCTGCAGAGAAAGGAGGGGACCAGAGTGAGAAGCCAGAACCCAAGCAAGGTGAGTACTAGGGGCAACCCAATGTGGAAAGTCAGACCTCCAGAGGGTGAGAAAGGCTTCCACACAGAGGTGTGAAGAGTCAGGGCTCAAGGAGGGTAAGGACAGCATCCACCAGTGGGAGGGCTTGAATGGGGCAGGGTAAAGAGGATTCCAGAAGGAGGGTGGTAATGCACAGAGATTCAGAACCTGAGTGGGGTAAAGAGGATATCCTTATGGGAAAGGGGGTGGCACAGAGATGGAAAACTGATATAAGGAGAGGAGTTGATCAAATAAGTAGGTATATTAAAGACAGTGGGAGCCAGGTTTTTATTGTTGAAG
>NW_007729733.1:0-33652 GCF_000696425.1 Galeopterus variegatus
GTGCGTGGTATGGGATCTATTTTCTGTAGTAAGACACTAGCCACACTTCCTGTGCACCACAAAAGCCCAGTCTAAGAGAATAATAAATGGTGTCTTTCTTATATCTAAATAAGAGTCCTTAAATATTGAACATTGCTTTGTTAATAATAAACAATTCCTAGTTGAATTCAATTCTTAGGGCGGCAACTTTTAATAAATTTTCTTTCTTTTTTTTAAACTTCCATAGCACCCAAGGATTTCATTCTTTCTTCAGAAGTCCAGTAAAGTTGTATGTGTGGTACATTATTTCTCCCCCTTTTATATATTGTATTTTTACTTTCTTCTATTGGCTTGGTCTGAAACCTGAAAACTTACCAGAGTGACTCAGAAAAACCCACACTGGTAAAATATTTCTGACATGTCTTAGAAAAAAATTGTGTGTGTGTGCACGGGCGTGTGTGTGTTTATCCATGGTAAACTTCCTGGCTAGTTATATTCCAAACTAATGTGTCTGAGGGTTGCATTATCTATATTTCTGTTTGATGAAGAACAATATTAAGAAATCCAGTGGTAGGGTTCTCATCCTACACAATGGTAGGATTCTCATCTTATACAAGGAAAGAAGAAAGAAAGAAGAATGAAAGAAAAAAGGAAAGAAAAAGACAAGCGGGGGCAGCGACATTCTCTCAGTGTAGATGCCTACACCTTCCACCTCTGCTCGGTGCCCGCCTTTCTCCTACCACCAGAATCACCCACACCTCAGAGCACCACATTCCTGAACTCAATATTAACATTTTCTTAGAGCCAAGAGACAGAAAAATTTGAGAGCTAGATTGGATTTTAGAGACCACATAGTTCAAGCCTTCATTTTATAGAAGAGAAAACTGAGGTTCAGAGTGGGGACCATCCGGGTTTACTCAGCAAGCAGCAGGCAGAATGGGCTTTATGGAATAGGTAAGCCCTGGTGGTTCTTCCAGTCTAGGGCCAGGCACATTAATGCTGCCCAGGATTCTGTTCAAGTACACAAACAGTAGAGGAGCTGCTTCTGTGGGCTGGGGTCTGCAGTGGGTGCTGGGGTCAGTGATGTACTAGACTGTACACAGCCTGTCTTTACAGCTGCCTAGAAATAACCCTGAAATGGGTTTGAACAGCAACAAAGAAAGGCTCTGCTATCCCCAATTTCTCTCTGTTCTCTTGCTCGAAGCAGCTACTCTGATGAATAAATATCTCCCCATGCCTCAAAGTGAGCCTCACTTTCCTGCTTCGCTGACACGTCCACAACAAAGCTGGTGTGTGCTGAAGTTAACATCCCAGGAATATTCTGGAAGCTGCGCCTGATGAGCCTTCCAACAGGAGTCAGAAAGCATTTCTCACAGCCCAGATCACTAGTGAAACAAGGTAGTGCTTGGCATTTTAATGTGAGGCAATACCAAGGTTTCAATTCAACCCATAGTCCCCATTTCATTACATGAAGGAAAACTCATTCTATTGTCAGCATATATCAGAAATTTGTACAATTGGAGAGGGCTGAAAGTCTTCAGTTTTTCATGCCTCCAGTATCACTTTGGAAAATAATACAAAGTTTTGGATCTGGATATAGAAGAAAGCATTTAACATTCATGCTCTATCATAATAAACTTTCAGCATTGATGCTTATTTGGTACTTACTATAATCTTTATTTTAGGTAGTTTTTGATTTTAAGTGGCAGGAGGTGCTCAGTTTTCTTTAAAGCTGTAATCAGAAATAGAGAAAATGCTGTCAGGTATTCCTGTCCCCTGATTAAAACACTTCCCTCCTTGGAAGACACTACTAGAAGCCTTGAATTCCACATGCTAAAAAGGGCAGCTGCAAGGACACTGCCACGTTCATGGCCTCAGTTGTAACCGACTAGTCCTCCTGATGGGTACAAAGCACACTCTCTTCAGCATGACAGCTCACGCAGAGGAGTCCACATACCCATAACTGGAGAGGACCATTTCCAAGACCCCAATTTTTTTCTTTGGAGTCATGTAGATACTTGTCTCCAACTTCACTTATTTCAAGATCACAGCCCCAAACTCCCAATACTGTTGATTAACTCAGAGTCGCTTAGCAACTCCAGTGAACACCTTGCTGAAAATCCTCTTCCACATCAGCTCAGGTGCTGCTTGTACTTTGCTTCAGAAATCATGAATAAAGACATTGCTTTTAAGCTGCCAGAAACAAGCCTGTGGCTTTGGTAAATTGCTTTCTAGTCTACCACAACTCTGACTTTGCTGCTTCTATTAAGTTCTGTCAATCTGAAATATACTTCTCCATTAAAAAAAAAAGAAAGAAAGGGAGAAAAGAGCAAGAATTAGAGAGGACTAAGAAGACAAGCCCTAAATAATGAACAGTTGGAAATTAATAGAAATGAGGAGGGGACTTACACTCCAGCTGGCTTCCCAGGGCAGAAGGCAACGGCTGATAAAGACCTGCAGGGCTCTATTAAAAGGGAGAGTGCTCCAGAGGAGATAGTGCTGGCGGGAGGCACCTAACAGTCTTATACCCAGAGCCCTGCTCTGCGGATCCATGGGCTCGGCTTTCTCCTCCCACTTCAGGCACCAGTGCCAAAGCAATGCTGAGGAACTGGTCCCCTGGATTTGGCGCCTGATGTCTCTCTCTTTCTCTGTTCTTGATATTGTGCCAACTGCTTTACCATTGTCTCCACCGCATTCCGAGGTCCTTGCCCAATGATAATCCTGCTCAAAAGCATCTTTTTCTTCTCCACCCTGTTTCTTCTAGCCCCTACCCTCACCCTGAAATATTTTTGGAAAGATTTGTCACTGAAAAGGATCAATGCTGTTATTTAAGCTAAAAACCATGTGACGGGTTGCTGCAGAATGGACTCAGGAGCTATGCAGCTGCTCCTGGGGTGGAATTTTCTTTTAGACTTGATGTAATTTCTGCACAGGTGCAAAAATCTGGCCAGGGCCTGGGGGGTGTAGTGAGAGCGTGGGGAGGATGAGGTGTGTGTGAGCTGTTTTCTGTAAACTAACTGCCTTTTTGCCCAGTGAGAAGAAAACAAAGATACAAATGTTTCCCTGGAACATCCTCTTTCTAGGTGAGAATCCCAGAACAAATTCTACTGCCTTTAAAAGTCAGGAGGCAAACATTCCATAGCAGGGGAGCCTAAAACTGAATTTTAAAATACCTTCCTTCCCTATCTTTTAAAATTTCAATTCTGTGGCTTGTTCTGTTATGGCAGAAATCTAACTCAGGTGTACGTCTATGAGCACACACACACACAAAACCCAGAGAACAAAAACCAAAGAAAACCATGCAGAAGTCATGGGTCTTCCCTTCATGTACGCTTCCCGCCTGCTTGTATGTGCAGAAGATAGTCCTTATCGGCCTTCAGCACAGCGGCCGGGGACTCTCTGGCTCCAACCCCTGGACACTTGCCAGACCACAGGGTTCTTTGTCTGCTCGGGATCCCTTCCTTCCGGTGCCTCCCACGGGGGCTCTGGCCGGGTGGGTGTGTCTGGGGCCAGATAGAAAGCTCATAGGTTCAGGTCCATGATTAGAGTTTTGAGATTCAGGCAAATTTCCCTCCAACAATTTTTTCCTAGTAAAATAAGGAGAAAATAACCCCCCAGGGTTATTCTGAAGGAGAAAAGTCACAAGAGGACAGTGTGAGGAGCCTGCTTTGGGAATAAAAAGAATCACGTCAGTGCTTCCACAACTTTCTTATGCAAATGGGCCATAATCCCTGATAGTAATAATACTGATAATCTAATGCTGAGAACTGCCACAAGTGGCTAAGCATTCACCCTGTCTGCCAGCACTGTGCTAAGCGCTTTCCACACACCAGTCATTCCAACCATCACAAAAATCCTCTGAGGTGTGCACCATTGTTCCTACTTTGCAGATGAGGAAACTGAGGCTTGGAGAGTTTAAATAATTTGTCCGATGTCTAACACCGAAATTTGTACTTTTAACCACTCTAATGCTGTCCAATATTTTCAACTTCTGCCCATGTTTGCTTTCATTAATTCATTCATTAACCCAGTTAACTCAGCCATCAACATGTATTTACAGTCTTCATCTCGAAGGGGCTCCACATGGCACTCACGTGCCCTTCTGCCTCAGTGGCCCTGGTTAGGGGCTAAGGGTAGGTAGTGAGTCTCAGTCCTTCTTGGCAGAACCACTTCCTCTCCCCCCATCCCTATAAAGCCACACCTTAAGTGCTGGTCACAAAATACAGCCTTGTCATATGGTATAACAAGACGTGTGGGATTCCAAGTCAAGTAAACCCAAGTTTGAATCCTGGCTTAGTCCCTTACTAGCTGTGTGACATTATGTATGTTATTCACCCTCTCTGAACCTCAGATTCCTCACTGTAAAGTGAGGTAAGTTTACTTCTTTTATGAGGGTGCGACAAAGGGTGACGTATGTAAAGCACCATGCCCTACATGTGGAGGTGCCGCCATTCTGATGTCAGCCCCTCTCAATCAGCAATGCATTGCCCTCAAGGATTCCAGAATGGGATCCTTCTCCCAGCTTGGACCACAGGGAAAGCTTCTTCTTGGCTTTGGCATCAGAAGGGGTGCAGTTATAAGTACAGAGGCAACCACTCGGCAAGAACCCTGGACCAGGCAGGTGGCTGGTGCAGGGCTTGCCAAATTCTCATAGTGCAAGATCCCAAGATGCTAGGGTCTGCTGCTGCCTGGTTGCTGTGGCTTTGGAGAGAACCCCTGGGCTGGAGATCAGAGAGACAATGGGGCCCCCAAGACTGACAGCATCCATTCGTTCTTGGTATTTTTAAATGGCCCCAATTGCACAAGTCAATGACTTTTTCTCAGTTCTTTCTCTAGTACCTCTTGGTATCATTTACGAAGCATTATTTGCTGCATGTTCATGCCCTACTGTGGTTTTCCTTGCCACGCCTTTCCTTAGTCTCTCCCACCACTTCTCTTTGTGTGGCCCTCTCTCTGTCCCTGTTCTCAGGGACTTCACCTTCCATCTCTCTATCAGGCTACAATCACAAGTAAACACAGACACAGTGTCCCTCCTCTTCCACTTTCTCCATGGAGTTTCTGCCCCTAGACTGTTCTTTCTCCTCTCCCCTACCCACACTCTGTCCAAATCTATTTGGATTTCCCAGTGGACTTCTGTGAACTTAAAGCAATTCATGTCTATATTCCTCACTGGGCACATAATCATGCCCCCCAGCCTTGCAACAGTTCTGGTATTGTCTTTTATTTATTTATTTAAATTTTATGCTGCTCAGTCCCATCTGGGCTGTAATGTCAAGGTCAGGATGATAAGGTGCGACTATAATAGTTTTCTTTATGTTTAATGAACCTCTTTTTTTCCAGAAAGATTTTGAGGTAGTTCATCAAGTACATAGGAGAGGAGGTAGGACTAGATGAAGAAAGGGGGAAGAAGAGAGAACAAAACTATAGATAATGACACAATTTTAAAACTGTTTCTATGTTGTCTTGCATTTGTAGGTCTTTGTAAATATGTGTTTTTTGACTCAGAAAGTATTATGATACTATTTTATTTTGATTGCTGCTTGATAGTGATCTATGTATAGGCAGTTTAACTTTACAAGTAATTTGTACTACAAGTGTGTGTGCTTGGCAGTGGCTACACTCAGGAACTCTGCAAGAGGAGAATGTCACGGAGGGCTCTTCTGCATCCTGAGTGGGGCTTTCTAAATGGAAGAGAGTGTTAGAGAAAAAACATGTCCTTCTCTATCCTCCTTCCCCCAACCAAGAGTGAAACAAAGACCCCCAGTCTGGAACAGAACGTCCCTCTGCAGTGTGTTCTGAGCTCATAGATGTTTTGGTTTGGTAAACAGTCAGACAAAAAAGGTACCAGGTGGAAGCCAAAACTCCCACTGACCCAGAACGCCACTTGGGGGGTACCCTCAGTGGTAGGAATTCCTAGATGCGGAGCCAAAGGACAAGCAGCTGTGTAGTGTGAATGTCCTGCTCAGACTTCTGCTGCCTGCCCTTGTCAGGGGAGCTTGGGGATGGGTGACAGTATGTTTTAGCTCTTAAATGCAGTCCTGCAATTATTCAGCTCCATTTATGGAGTGAAGGGGCCTCAGTAGCTGGAAGCACCCAAAGAGAGGTAGTTTCTCCTGCACAAAATAGAAGGATAAGGGAATTTCCATTACTGCCTACAACTTTCATCGATGCCCACATGTATCAACTTTCCACCTTTTAACTTAAACTCAGGCCAGTGTAAGGACAATGTAGGTCTTTGGTATCATTGGCCAGTGCCTCAGAGTGTGGAGGCTGCACATTGCACAAAGGCACCATGTCTAAAGGGCCACCATTAACATCCTGGACATTTATGTATTTATTGCAACAAAATTTCTGCAGATGGCTCTAAAACGTCTTGAGAAAAGGGGTGCTGGGATATCTTTGCGCAAAGGGGCCATACTGGCTAGCAATGTCCTGCTGGTGCTTCTGTTTCTTTAGCATTAAAAAAAATTATTTCCCAATGAGCAATAACAGGAAAAGAGGTAGGAGGAAAATCTTTCCAATCTCTTTAGACTGGGTTGAGGAAGGGAATAAAGTATTGGGAAAAACAAAGGGTGGGGACTGCCATGGGCACATTTCCCTCGGCCCTCTCCTGTAGGTAATCCACAACTTACTGGATTGTTTTCTCAGTGTGAGAGATACGGTGATATTGGCCCCAAGCTTTGGAAATTGAGCTTTATCTTATAATTGGGCCGCGAAGGGAAGGCGGGATGGCCTGGCATCACCATTGTGAATGTGGCTCTCTGCACCTGGGACCTGGGTTACTCACCTGGGGGCCTGGCTGGATGGGGTGAATGTGTCAAAGTGAGGCTGCTGTCTGGAGCTGGAGAGGTGGCAGCTGGCTCAGGCTCCTCACAGTTGTCCCAAGTGGAGACTTAATATCTGCTGGCTGCACAGTTTTGTCAGCTCAGCCTAATTTAAAGGACCCTTCACAGTTTTAAGAAATGCTCCCTATTACTATTCCTGTGCCTCAGCCAACAGCTAGAGAGGGATCCAAAGTCTCCTAGCCCTCACTCCTCCTCCTTCCTTACTGTTGGCATCTGGTTGTGTGGTGGTGAACTCCCGCAGTTTTTGTCTGTCTGGAAAATACACTATTTATCCCTCATTTCTGAAGAATAGCCTTGCTGGGAACAGTATTCTTGGCTGGCAGTTTTTTTTCTACTAGTATTTTCAATATATCATCACATTTTCTTCTGGTCTGCAGAATTTCTGTTGAGAAGTCTGCTGTTAGTCTGATAGGGGCTCCCTTTTAGGTGACTATATGCTTTTCTCTTGCTGTTTTTAGGATTTTCTCTTTGTCTTTGAGCTTTATCAGTCTAACTATAATGTGTCTTGCAGACGATCTTTTTGGATTGAATCTGTTGGGGGATCTTTGAGCCTCCTGGATCTGAAGGCCTATTTCTCTCCCTATACCTGGGGAGTTTTCCATTATTATTTTGTTGAATAGATTTTCAATGCCTTTTTCTTTCTCCTCCCCTTCTGGAACACCTATGACTTGAATGTCTGTGCATTTAAGATTGTCTGCTACCTCTCTTAGATTTTCTTCTTTTTAAAAAAATTCTTTTTTGATTTTATTGATGTGGCATATCACATTTATTGATTTGCATCCCTGGAATGAATCCCATTTGGTTATGATGTATAATTTTATGTATGTGTCGTATTCTATTAGCTAGTATTTTATTGAGGATTTTCGCATCTATATTCATCAAGGATATTGGCCTGTAATTTTCTTTTTTTGTTGTATCTTTGTCTGGTTTTGGTGTCAGGGTGATGTTTGCCTCATAGAATGAGTTTGGGTGAATGGCCTCTGTTTCAATGTTTTGAATAATTTGTAGAGAATTGGTATTAATTCTTCATTAAAGGTTTGGTAGAATTCTGCAGTGAAGCCATTCGGTCTTGGGAATTTCTTTGTTGTGAGACTGCTGATAACAGCTTCAATCTCTTTGACTGTTATTGGTCTGTTCAGATTTTCTGTGTCTTCTTGGCTCAGTCTTGGTAGTTTGTGTGTGTATAGAAATTTATCCATTTCCTCCAGATTTTCAAATTTGTTGGCATATCGTTGTTTATAATAGTCTCTAATGATTCCTTTTATTTCTGAGGTATCAGTTGTAATATCACCTTTTTCATTTCTAATTTTTGTTATTTGTATCTTCTCTCTTCTTTTTTTTAGTTAGCCTTGCTAATGGTTTGTCAATTTTGTTTATATTTTCAAAAAAACAACCTTTTGTTTCATTGATCTCTATAGATGCTGAAAAAGCATTTGGCAGAATTCAACATTTGTTTATGATAAGGACTCTATAAATTGGGTATAGAAGGAAAGTATCTCAACACAATTAAAGCCATATATGACAAACCCACTGCCCATATTATCCTGAATGGGGAAAAGTTGAAAGCTTTTCCCTTAAGAACAGGAATTAGATAGACAAGGATTCCTATTCTCACTACTCTTATTCAACATAGTGTTGGAAGCACTAGCCAGAGCAATCAGGGAAGAGAAGGAAATAAAGGGCATCCAGTCTGGAAAAGATGAAGTCAAATTGTCCCTGTTTGCAGGTAGCATGATCCTATGTATTGAACAGCCTAAAACCTCTACAAAAAATTCTTAGAGTTGATAAAGGATTTCAGCAAAGTAGCAGGATACAAAATCAACACACAAAAATCAGTAGCATTTTTATACTACAACCGTGAACTAGCAGAAAAAGAAATCAAGAAAGCTAGCCCATTTAAAATAGTCACCAAAAAAATAAAATACCTAGGAACAAAGTTAACCAAGGATGTGAAAAATCTCTATGATGAGAACTACAAGCCACTGTTGAGAGAAATTAAAGAGGACACAAGAAGATGGAAAGATATCCTATGCTCTTGGATTGGAAGAATTAACATTATGAGAATCTCCGTTCTACCCAAAGTGATCTACAGATTCAATGCAATCCCCATCAAAATTCCAAAGACATTTTTCTCAGAAATGGAAAAAACAATCCTAACATTCAGATGGAATAACAAAAGACCATGAATAGCCAAAGCAATCCTGAGCAAAAAAATAAAGCTGGAGGCATAACAATACCTAAATAAATTATACTACAAAGCTATAGTAACCAAAACAGCATGGTACTGGCATAAAAATAGACACACAGACCAATGGAACAGTATAGAGAATCCAAAAATCAACCCATACACCTACAGTCATCTGATCTTCAACAAAGGCACCAAGTCTAGACACTGGGAAAGAGACTGCCTCTTCAGCAAATGGTTCTGGGAAAACTGGATATTCATATGTAGGAGAATGAAACTAGACCCATACCTCTCACCATATACTAAAGTCAACTCAAAATGTATTAAAGAATTAAATACACATCCTGAAACAATTAAACTCCTTAAAGAAAACATACAGAAACACTCCAGGAGGTAGGATTGGGTACAGACTTCGTGAATATGACCCTAAAAGCACAGGTGACCAAAGGAAAAATAAACAAATGAGACTAGATCAAACTAAAAAACTTCTGCACAGCAAAAGAAGCAATTATCAGAGTGAAAAGACAACAACCAGAGTGGGAGAAAATATTTGCAAAACATACATCTGACAAAGGATTAATATTCAGGATATATAAGGAACTCAAGACAACTTAGTAAAAAAACAAGTAACACAATTAAAAAATGGGCAAAGGAGCTAAATAGGTATTTCTCAAAGGAAAATATATGAATGGGTAATAGACACATGAAAAAATGCTCAACATCACACAGCATTCAGGAAATGCAAATCAAAACCACACTGAGACACCATCTCACCCCAGCTAGGATGGCTAATATCCTAAAGACTGAGAATGATAAATGCTGGTGAGGTCACAGAGAAAAAGGAACCCTCCTACACTGTTAGTGGGAATGCAAAATGGTGCAATCTTTATGAAAAAAGTTATGGAGGTTCCTCAAACAATTACAGATAGATCTACCATATGATCCAGCTATTCCACTGCTGGGTATATACCCAGAGGAATGGAAATCATCACAACATAGGGATATCTGTATTCCCATATTTATTGCAGCACTATTTACAATAGCCAAGAGTTGGAACCAGCCCAAATGTCCATCCAGATGAGTGGATAAGGAAACTGTGGTATATTTACACAATGGAATACCACTCTGCTTTATAAAAAAATGAAGTGCTACCATTCAAAACAACATGGATGTACTTACAGAAAATTACATTAAGTAAAATAAGCCAGGCACAGAAAGGGAAATACCACATGTTCTCACTTATCTGTGGGAGCTAAAAATAAATAAATAAGTAAATATACAAACAAATAAATGGGGGGCAGGGGAAGAAGACACAACAATCACAATTCCTTGAACTTGTTAAGACAACTGAACAGATATGATGTTAATGGGGGAGGGGAGAGGGAGAGGGGGGGAAGGAGGAATTGGTAAAGGGACATCAAAATCAACTACCTTGTATATTGATAAAGTAAAATATAAAAAATTCTTTTTTCCTTTTTTGGTCTGCCTGAGTTATTTTGAATACACTATCTTCAGGATCAGAAATGCTTTCTTCTGCTTGCTCTAGCCTGCGGCTTAAAGTTTCAGTTGTGTTTTTTATTTTGTTGAATGAATTTTTCAGTTCCACGAGTTCTGCTGCATTGTTTTTTAAGGTATTAACTTTTTGTAAATTTCCTCCTTCATATCCTGGACTTTTTTTTCTTATTTCATTATGTTGTCTATCTGAGTCTTTTTGTATCTCAGTGAATTTCCTTAAGATTGTTGCTTGGAATTCCTTTTCAGTCATTTCAAGGGTTTCCTGCTCTAAAAGTCTGGCATTTGAGAATTACTGTATTCTTTTGGTGGTGTCATATTTTCTTGGATTTTTGTATTTCTAGTATCTCTGCATTGATGTCTAGTCATCTGGTAGAGCAGTGGCTTCTTCTATTACTCTGGAGTGAGCTATGAGGAGAGACATTCCTTTTCTTTTTCTAGTTTCCACTGGTGACTCTCCTTTTGTCAACATATTTGAGCATCTAGTGGGCTGCCTCCTCAGTGGCTGTGGCTACTGCTGTGGCATTGAGCTACTTTTGCAGCAGTCATGGCTATGGTGGGCCACCTGCATGGAAGTGGTGTTTTTCATGTGCTCTGTTGCCTGCTTCCAGGTGGAGAAGTCTGCCCTCAGCTCCTGCCCAGGACCCCTGGCATGCTGTCTTTCCTGCTTCTGAGTGGAAGGGCCTGCCCTCCAGGTACTAGTTTTGACTGATGAGATTGCCCTTCATCCATCAGCTTCTCCACTCACTTAGTATAGGAGGACTTGGGCTAACTCAGTGATTTTCAGTCTTGTCTGCACATTTGGATTACCTGGGGAGGTTTTAGAAAAATTCTGATAGAGGGTTCCTGTCCTAAAGACTTTAATGTAGTTAGTTTGAAGTGTGGGAGTTTTAAAAGTCTTCTTGGTGATTCTAATATGCAGGGAAATTTGAAAACCACTGGATGGAATCTGTTTAGTCCTAATTCTTTACCCTCCAAAACCAGGAAGTGTGTCTTAATAGGATCATACGAATTTTGGAGTTTAATAGACCAGGATCAAATTCCAGCCAGCAATAACACCCTAGGGAAAATTACTTCACCTTTCTGAGTCTTAATTCCATTATGAAATTAGTGGAGATTAATAATACCCACCTTGCCAAATATAAAGATTAAACAAGATTATAGCACATGAGGCATTCAAGCACAGGTAATTGTTATTATTATTCCCCCTAAAATAATTCCTGTCTCTGACTTCCTTTCTTCTGCCAATGGTACCATCATTATCACAGCTCTACTCAAAAAATGTTTGCTGAGTGACTACCAAATGGTGGAGCTGATCATCCTTCGTCACGAAGGAGAAAAGATTTAATTTCATTCACTGGTTAATGTTTTCAAGTTTTGCTACTCAACATGTGGTCCATAGGCCAGACACATCAACATCCCCCAGAACTTGTTTAGAAATGAGGAATCTCAGCCCTACCCAGAACTTCTGCATCAGAATCTGCATCCCCAGGGAATCTGTGTGCATATTACAGTTTGGGAAGCACCACTCTAAAGCATTCCTGTCTTTGAGACTTAGTGGAAAGAGATGAATTCAGGCTCCTGGAGTGGCGACAGAATACAAATTCCAATGTGTTGGTTGGAGATGCCATGGTGAGCCCAAGTGAGTCATGGTTACATTCCAGCTGGCAGCATGGAGCATGCTGTCACACGCTGTCACACACTGTCACATACCGGTTGAAGGCAGCATTCTAGGAGAAGCCCCACAATCCATTAGATTCCATTGAGTCACTCCATCAAATCCCTGCTTCTGCCTGGTGCTGGCTCCTTCACGTAGACTCGATGGGTACCTCATGGCCATCAGTTACCATGAGAGATGGTCACAGGTCACAGAAAGGTAATGCTCGCATGCACAGGTGCAGGACCTCCTCCAGCCCAGGGAGCCTGGCAGCAGCTCCTATGGTCCAGCCAGAGGCCTCTGCATCCTGCCCGCTCACGGGGACTGACATACTTTCTGCTGCAGTAGCAACTGCCAAAGGTCTCAAGGATCCCTAACCATTTTCCTGGGCCCCACCCCACCCCTTGCTTTTCCACCTTGGATTCCTTGGCCTTCTTTTACTTGCAGCTGGCTAATACAGCGATCAAACCCTGGACCTTGGTGTCTTCTTGACCTTTTAAACCCATGGCTCCTGCAATGATTCCCTTCCACCCTTAGTATATAACTCTTTTGGCCAAAAGGCCAAAGAAGCTGTGTGGAACTGTACTTTCCATAGCCTACATTACAACAAGAGACATGTCGAATATGCTTTTGCAAAGGACACCTGCCATCCCATTTGCTGTCCCTCCTGCCCCAGGGCAGGGGATGGTGTCTCCCATTAAGAGTCACTCAATGAACACTCAGGCTAGAGCTGCAGTTGCTGGCACTTATCTCCCAGAGTGTTTCTCTTTCTTCCATAGCATTTTTCATTATGTATAATGACATAATTTGTGAGTCTTTGCTTCACTGAGTGTGCCTGCTAGCCTGCAAGTGTCCTGAGGGCAGAGTCTGGGCTGGTCTTGTTCACTGCTATAGCCCTGGTTTCAGGCTCAGTTTCTGGCTCATGGAGAGTAGAGTTTCAATAGTTATTTGTTGAGTATATGGATGAATAAATGGGTTAATGACTCTGACTCTTGAAGGGCTAGAACGAGTTCTTGCATGGTACTGACATAGGGTATGTGTGTCTTTGGTATGGCAAGGGGGTGGGGTCGATTCTCCTGAAATTTAGCCCTTAGAGCAGGGCTGCAGCATCACAACTGGGGTGTGTAGTCAAGGGGGTGATGCTCCTGCCATCATGGACACACGTGGATGGCCCTTGCTCATCAGCTCCTGCCATAGGTCGACCAGCCATAGGCATAAATCACTCAGCACTCCAGCCTTGCAGGTCTACCCCTGTGGTCAGAGGCTTTGGCTTGCCTCTGGGACTGCCATGAAACTGGGGAGACCTGAGCCCTCGGCTCCAGGTGTGGCGAATGTCTAGTTCCAGGGACACTTGAGCCATTCGGAGGGTGGCAAACAGAAAAGAAGCCTGCGTTTCTGGGGCTTCCTTGGTAGAGATCAACGTGGATGACACAGGATAGTCCCGATCCCTGCTGCCAAACCCAGGCTTAGCCCACACTCAGGAGCCCTGGCATCCCCGTGGATTGGGTGTGGAGTATGGCCAGCTCCTCCACTCTTTACTTCGTGGTTAGGCTGCAAACTCATGATGCCCCGGCCAGTTCACCACTCTCCTACGGTCAGGGACTCAGTCTCTTCTCTCAGGCTGTAGCCCGTGCTCCGAGGCCCCCTTCCAGTTAGCTGCCATTTGTTCATCCCCAATTTCCCATCCTACTGCATATTTAGGTAAGTCCTCAGCACTCTGGGGGATGGTGTGAAGTGTAAAACAGGTTTTGCATCCCAGTGCAACAAAAAGACACAGGGAACATTAGTGTCAACATCAAGCCCGTATATGACCAATGGTGACAGTGGGAGGGATGTGATGCCTGTAAACTTTAATCAAGAACTGCCAGATTTTAAGGTGCTCTTAAATGATATTAGATAATATGCAATTAAGTGCTAAATTGGGGGCAGTCACGATTTAGGGTTAAAAGAGTGTGGATACTATCAGTAGTGTCTGGAGTAGGCAGAGGGAGCTTTACTAAAGATACGGGCCTAATAAGGCCCTTAACATTGAGTAGCATTTAGTGAAGGCAGGAAAAGAGGGAATGGCCTTCATGGCAGAGTCATGAGTATAAACCAAGAGAAGCATGGCTTGTTTATGGGGCTGTGACAGCCTTGTGATCGGTCAGACTGGTGGGTGTGTGCTGTGAGTCATGGCCCACGAACCTAGTCCTGCTGTGTGCACAGGAAAGCAATGTTCCTCTGTGTTTGCACAAGGCATCAGGATTGGCAGCGCATTCTGCATTGGCTTCCTCATGGGATATGCTACAATAACCAGGCATTGAGCCCCTACAGCCCCTACCCAAAACTCAGCATCCAATAAAACATAGGTAAGAAAAATGCTACATTATAAAAGGAAAGATGCAACTATAAATCTCTATGGCCATTAAAATGGTGAATTTTTGCACTAAGTTCTGTAATACGGGCAACATGAACTAGAATGCTTTGGGGTCCCTTGTACAAAATAATATCTTCAAGTAATAACTGTAAGAAACTGTAAGCAAACATTAAACATACAGCAATTTGATTTGCTTTCTTAAAATTTGGTAGAAATAAGCAAAATTTGCCTTCTTTCTATTTTCCACATATTTCTATGATTTCTCCATAATGATGGGAGGTTTCAAAACCTTCTGCTAGTCGAAAACCTCTTGAATTGTGGCCAATGCTTGACAACTGTTGCTGATGAGGATGTTTCTTTCACTGAGAAGCAGTTTTAAAAGCAGGCTGGACTTGAAATTTCTCTTTGTTACTCAGTTTTCCCCTGCTCAGTTAATATCTAAAATTCTGCCTGCTTTTAGATCAAATAAAAGCTACCAACAAACAAGAAATGGCAGTTGTCACTTTACAAAAGATGTGAAAACACCTGCCAAGTCATTAGTATTTTTTAACAAGTTATTTACAACTTGGGAGGGGGTGGTTCTCTGAAAATAAGAGTGTTGGAATAAGAGTTGCTGGGCTGGTTTTTTACAGAACTGCTAACACAGAAGACAGTTTTCCTGCCAAACAGGCTGATGTCAGAGACTTGCTGGAAGAGGGATTAAGGCACTGGAAAATGACATGTGGAAATTACAAAGGCAGCATTGAAGCCTGAAGGAAAGATGAGGTCTGCTTGATCACTAACTAGGTTTGTGGAGAGTGTCAGAAACCAGACAAATAAACAGATATAGTTCTAAAGTAATTGGAGATCAGGAAAGACTGAAGTCTGTGGACAGAAGAGTGTGATGATGAAGCAGCATTTATTTAGGGAGATTATCTGGGGGTGTCCACAGGGTGGCCTGAAGCTCAAAGCCTGGGAAGTTCACTGTGAGCTCACAGCCTGTGTGGCAAGACAGTACCACGGGGGAAAGGTCTGCAACATGAGATAATTTAGGATGAAAAAGAGCAACCAATAGGCATGAGGTGAAGGAAGATGAATCAAAAATGGCATAAGTGTCGGGGAAGAAGTGGAGCAACTGGAATTTACGTAGGCAGCTGGTAGAAATGTACGTTGACACCGCCAGGACCATACACACAAAAAATCTGTACATACATTCCCAACAAAAGGCATGCACAGAAAAGTGTAATACAGCAGTATTCATATTAGTCAAAAATGGGAAACAATCCAATCGCCCTTCTGTAGTAGAATGGATAAATAATCATGTATTTACACTGCAAGAGAATGAATGATCTACAGTTCCATGGCATGGTTATGAATGAATCTCACAGTGTTGAGTGAAAGAAGCCAGGCACAGAAGAGTGTAGACTGTATGATTCCATTTACACAAAGTTCAATAACAGACTAACGTGAGAGATGTCAGGATTTGTCACCACTGGAAGGGGGCACAAGGGGGACTTTTGGGGTGCTGATAATGTTTCTTGATCTGGGTGCTGGTTACCTGGCTGTGTCAGTCTGACTGTACACTTGTGATATGTGTACTTTAATGCAAGTCTATTATACTTCAATAAAAATATTTAAGTGACAGTATGAAATGGAGCAAAGACAATTGGGAGTCCACTTTGTGACACTGAGTTTGAGACGTCTGAACAGGCAGGTGGAAATACCCAGGAAGCAGTTGGAGATGCAGGACTCCAGTCTGGGTACAAACCCAGGGCTGGAGAGGTTGAATTTGGGGATCATTTATGCAGAAGTGACAGGGAAGGTGAGAGCACAGGCACATCTTCTGAGACAGTAGTGGAGCAGCTAGAGACAGCATTTATGAGCCTCGTCAGAAGGCAGAAGCTTATTTGGCGCTTCCCCATGCAAGGACTCTCTGCTTGGCTCTGCCAACCATAATTTCTGAGGTCAGACGAGACTGGGTGCATTCTGGATAGTATAGCCACAGACAAGTCATGATTTCTGTGCTTGAGGTCATATATTTTGAAGGGGTGGGGGGCAGATGCTCCTTCACCTTTTCAAGTGGCATCCTCTTTCTATCCAACACTGAGAAACTAGAGGGTTGGTGAGGTGAACTGTCCGGGGCTGGTGGGGGTGGAGCGAGGACACCAGCCCAGCCTTCCTCCTCCAGGGCACATGGTGCTCCGACACTGCAGCTGCCAACAGCAGAGGGTGACAAGGCACCTGAGCAGGTCGGCTGGCCCCACAGAAGGGCCTTGAAGGTCAGCCTGAGGGGGTGGTGGGCAACGTGCTGCCTTGAGCACAGGGACCTCTCGAGATACAGAAGAATGTGCTGGAATCTGTGCTCACACAGAGCAGTGACACAGGCTTGTGGTCCCTCTGCCTTGTGTTGGCTGCTGGGTTTGTGCTTTTCCTGTAAGCACGTCAGGCCAGAAGGTCAGAATGTCATTCCAAACACCTGAGTGATGCTGAAGGCCAAAGCGATGTGTCAAATAACAGAGCCTGTACCCTTCCTCTAATGGAAAACATCAGGGTGGGAGAGACGACCAAACACACATGAAACACCAAGGCATCTGCTGACATGCAGAGGAAGAAACACATGTCATGATATCACACACACACACACACACACACACAGACAGACACACACACACACGAACACACTCACAGCAAGGTCCCCACCATGAACTCTTAACCGTGACACATGGAGGGGCTGGAAGGGCAGAGAAGCTGGTTGGGGTGAGTGGAAGAAGCCCTCAGGACCCTCCCTCTGTAATGGGAGCTACCCCACCCCTCCATCTATAACTCTCATTACTCCTCAGTGGGACATTACATGGGTGAGACAGCTCCCCCTGAGTGCACGTGCCCTAGGACAGTGTCCTCTTCCCCACCCCAGCACCTTTACCTATGCTGTTCCTTCTAGGATGATACACTTGGGAGCCAGGTGGATTGAAATGCCGGTTCAGGGGCTTCCGCACATCATCATATGTAGATTTGGGACAAGTTCTGTTACCTCTTCCTTTTCTTTAAAATGGAATGACCCTCTCAACGGTATCAGTGAGATGGTATGTGTAAAGTTCCTATCAAAGAAACCAGGAGAGGCTTACAGGCAACTAATTATGGATGTTCTCCACTTCACTTCCATCCACATCTCCTTGGAATGTCCTTACAGTCAATGTGATCTTCTTCTCCAAACATCACTAGTTGTTTCACTTAATCAGATGGTGTACCAGCCTCCCTGAACCTGGCTCAGCCCCAGGGCTTGGGAGTGCCCTCTGTGGGGCCCAGGTTAGCTGAGTGTTTGTGTTTTTCTTAGGAAAGGAACACAGTGTCCCCAGATCCTCAGAGTGACTTCCTTGGAGGCATTTTGGCTTCTGTCACTTCTAAAATGTCTTTGAAAAACTAGTAACTACTTGTATATTTGAAATTTGATAGCCCATTTTAAAATCATAAGTTTAAATAGTTAGAAATGCAGTTTTAAATACAATCCTTGAGGGGCTTCTGGACGCTGGTAATATTCTGTTTCTTGACCTGGGTGTTGGTTGCATGGGTGTGTTCGTTTATGGGAAATTCATTGGCTAAATGGTACACTTATGATTTGTTCACTTTTCTGGATAGATGTCATACTTTAATAACACATAAAATGAAACAAAAAACAAAACACCCGACTTGTTACAGGCTGTCTGAGCCCAGAGCACTCCCTGCTCTGCCACTCAACCTCACGGTAGGCACACGACTGTAACGGAGTGACTCTAGCTCAGCATGAAGGCACTGGGCCAGAGTTTGTGGATCAGTCTAACAGGGCTGTTGAAGAGGTCAATCAAAAGTCCACCTCTGGTGGGCAGGAAGACCCCACCAACCCCTTGAAAGCCAGATCAGAGATATTAAAGGTGAGATATACACAAAATGCTGTGGAAGTGTTGAGAAAGGAAATTTAACTTGGCCTTGAGATCAGAGAAGTCCTTACAAAAGATGCTAGTGACATTTGAAATGGGTTTGGAAGACTGAGTAGGAGTGTTTCTGGTGGAAAAAATGGAAGAAAGAAATGACAAGAACAGCATAAACAAAGACAGAATAAAATTAAGGTGCATTGAGTATAAGGCTCAGAGAATATTCTAATGTGGAAGAGCTTCATGAGTGTGTGGCTGGTAAGAAATGAGGCTAAAGAAGTAAGCAGCAGCCAAGCGTGAGCACCTTGTCTGTCAAGCTCAGGAGTTTGGGCTTTATTCTCCAGGCAGGTGCAACTTCTGAAAAATGCTAAGTAGGAGGGTTTACCATTCCCTCTACCACCATCAGTGCTCCCACCAACTTCAACATCACCATCAGCACTGCCACCAACTCCATCTCCTTGACCATCACCACCTGTGCCACCGGAGTACCTATTACAATAATTGTCTTCACGGAATGAATTCTTGTAATGCTAATTATAGCACACTTAATTAGGGAACAAAACTTAAATTATACCTAATTTTTAAATACCTAGCATAGCTTAGACAAAGAGAGCTGAATGAGTTCAGTGTAAAGTTTGGGAACCGAGCTAATCAGTTTGAGGGAGGCTCCTCCTTTTTTATTTATTTTTCTTAGAACACAGTTTTTTAAAAAAAATTTAAATTATTTTAATTTAATTAATTAATTTATTTATCCAGGATAATCAGTATGTTCAACATTATGCAATGTAATCATTTTTTTGTGGCCTTTTACCAATTTCTCAGTAACCATCCTCCCACTCCCCCTTTCCCACCTCTAGTAGAGGCTCCTCTTTTTTGACTTGTGTTCTTCTGCTTACCATTGGTGTTGTAAAGTGTGCTGCAAGCGAAATAACAAGGTCAGGACCAAAAATTATAGAGGAGATGGAAAGGTTTCTGAGTATATGGATGAAAGATAGCCAAGGCTGAACTTAGATTTGTTAATAATGTGTTAATAATAAAATTCTAAAAAATCTTTTTGCAATTCAAGGTTTCTGGTTTTCTAGCAATGCAAATCACTACCTTATGATAGAATAAGAGCCAGGAGCTGATCAAGGAGCTTTGCCCCTATTATCTCATTTAACTGTTATAAGTTCATATTAATTCCTTGTTAGGATGAGAAAGTTGCACTCAGAGGTATTAGACAAATCCCCGAGGCCCTCACAACTAATAAGTGCTTTTCTTAGCAACAGTATGCTCTCATGAGATCCAATGTCCTTTTGAGCATCAGTGAATCAGATGGGGACAGTTAGGGAGACTAGACTGAGCCGAGAACCTGCAGTGAAAGAGGAAAGCAAGGAGCAAAGGGAGCCTTGCATGGCTTTTGGAGATGCTCTGGCACCCTCTGGTGACCATTTGGAGGTGTCATAAGCCAAGGAGCTCTCGGTGTGCCTGGGTTCAATGGTTACAGTTCAGTACAGACTACACAGTTGTGTCAACATGCCAAAGGGCACAGAACGGGCAGTGCAGATGGGGAAGGAAGGGAAGAGGTACAGGAAGAGCCACCTTGGTCCTAGATTCCAGTCAGCCTCTGTTCCCCATCTCTCTATGAACAACTGGGTCTCTTTCAATTCAAAGGTAAACTCGGTGTTCAAACTTTGATGTGCACAGGAACCACCGAGGAGCTTGAGGCTGCAGAGTCTGGGCTCCAGCCCCAGAGTTTCTGATTATTATGTCTGAAGGGGCCCCAGGACTCCGCAGTTTTGTGAATGCACCCAAGAGATTCTGTTGCAGGTGGTTCTTGGACTACATTTTCAAAAAACAAAGCTAAAAACAACACACTGTTTAATATTCACCTTTTAAAGAAATATGGATCCTTCAGAAGTAAACTACAAATGTGGCTTCTGCATCCAGTTGCTGAAAGGATTCCAGAGGAATTCACATGGTACTGTCTTATTTTTGCTCTGACCTGGTTAAAGATAAAAGATACAACTCTACAAAACACATAAACCTGAACCATCCTGGCAGCCCAGTTCTCAAAGATCAAGTTAAAACTATCCAGTAGTATTCAAATCATTAAATCTATTCTCAAAAAGAAGCGAATCCAAACTGGAGCTCTTTGGACGTGTGTGCGTAGAGACGTTAACCAGTGCACACACACAAGCCCTCTCTGATGAAGTAAGAATGAGTGTTTTATTACAGCACACTGGCATTAAAGTCTCTGTGCAGCCTATGGTAAAGGAAGATGTTTAACTTTATTCAGCTTAAGGTACCTGGACCTTCTTGGATCATATGACTTTCATTTTTTTTCCCCATTTTTTTGGGTTTACATATTTATTAAGACATATGACTCACCAGTTTTGGAAATTCTATCCTAGAACAAGAGGAATGTAAACTAAAGATTTTTCTGGGTTCTAAAAAAAATTCTTATATGTGGAAACAAATAGTTTTTTCAACAAACAGTGCTGGGAAAACTGATACCATATATGAAAATTAACCCAAAATGTATTAAAGGCCTAACTATAAGAGCTGAAACTTTGAAACTCTTCAGAGTTCTTGTGACTTCCCTAGCTCACACACTTTAATGCTCAGACCCTGTTTTCCTCTCTCTGTGGAAGCCCATCTGGTGCCCTGTCTCTTCTCTCAGATAACAGTCCCAGGACCGGGAGTCCAAATATCAACTGACTCAAGCAGCAGGGTTATCCTGTGCTCAGTGATATATTTAGTCCCCAAATTAAGTTGTGTCCAGATAATTATAAGATGAGGTTCCTGACTTCAGAATTTGTCACCTTATTGGGGAAATAAGGCCCATCCAGATGACAAGTGATACCAGGCAATATAAAAATTAAGTATTTAATTGTATGGTCAATATTACATTTTATGTTAAAATTATAGTTTTTAAATGACTATAGAAGCTATTAAGAAATTCATGCAGGAGGCAAACTGAAAATTTTCTGGGGAGAAATGCACAAACCACTCATATGTTCCTCACGTTATGCTGGACCGTTTTTCAGCTCTTTTCCCCCATTGTCAGCAAACTGTGGCTCTCTGGGCTGTTCGGGCAACTGTCATGACAGTGGGGAAGGAGGGTGGGTGAGGCCCACAGTGCGCATGGAGCCATCTGCAGCTACTCTTGGTGGATGGCAGCCACCTGCCAGTCCCATCAGCCTGGCCTTTCTAGGAGAAGACCTTCCAAGCACTAGAATTTGCAGAATCACTCAACACTGGGAGAGCCTCCCCCGATCCTTGGCCACTCATGCAACTATGCCTTAGGCCGCTGTGTGAATCCTCCTCACATCCCCGTCCTGAGGCCTCCTCTCCCTACCCGCCTCCCTCAGACAACCAGGGGAATCAGCCTTCTCGAGTCACTTGAGATGCTCACAATGGTACAGATTCCTAGTACCCCACCACTACAGAATACTGATCTCTCAAGTCAGGGCCCCACAATCTGCATTTTGAACAAGGCTTACCTTGCTTAATACACACCTTCTGGAATTAACTCCAGCTTTACAAGGATGCTAAAGTATGGGTCCATTTGTCAGTAAATACTTACCAAGTATTTACCACATACCAAGGCCTGGGGATAGGGGCAGCGAGATACACACAATCTGGATCCTTACAGAGCACAGTGGGGAAGGTGGTTTATAGAGCCAGTTGTGGTTTGATGCACTGGGTAGGAAGCCACATCATGGAGGTGCCCCCCACTCATGTTGGGGTGAAATCCTGAGCTTCCAGGGGAGTGTAGAAGGGGAAAAGTTTGGCTGTTCTTTATGCTTTTCTACAGTAGTGTGTTTTGCTAGTTGCCTATGAGTATGGGTCTTCTGGGTCTTTCCTTTACTCCAGCTAGAAAATTCATGAACATTTTTGTTGCTAGGTGTCTTCCTGGCTTGATCCAGTCCCTGCACAATGGAGCCCAGATGTGCTGGACCTCCAGGGTGGCAGGTGCCATCTCTCTCTGTGTTTCCTTCTTCCCTTGGAGTACCCCCTCTCCTTATGAGGCCCCTTTGTGTGTATTGGGGTATTGTGTTGCTGTCTCATGCTGTCATGGGCAAGGAAGGAGTTTGAAAGAGAGAGAAGTAGTCCAGGGGAACTTTGATGCTGCTGCCATGGAGGAGGGAGCTCCAGTGGCCATCAAGAGCCCAGTGCAGGACTGGCTACATAATTCACCAGGCCTGGTGCAAAATATAAATGTGGGTCCACTTGTTCAAAAGGTATTAAGACTTGCAAGACAATGCCAGCAGAGCTCTCAATCATGTGCAGGTCCATGTAACCACATGGGTCACAGGCCCAGGAGGCTGGCCTGGGGTCCCTGTCCTGCCCTCTAGGTCCTCACCTCGGTCTTGTGTCCCAAGCTCTCTGTCTTGCCCTATGCCAGGATTTCCAGAAACTAGCTGGGCATCAGTGTCTCTCAGTGGGTGTAAAAACAAAACCTATACACAGATGAGCACAAGAGGATTCCACAGGTCTTTAGAGGGGCCAGGAGGACAGTTTAAATTTGCCCAGACCCAGAGGTTAAGAATTGCATGGGAACAGGCCACCTCTGACTCCAGAGACTGGGACAACCTCCACTTGACAAGACTATGCGGTCTGGGCCTCCTCTCACTTGAGAACTCTCTAGAGAATCTTCTCCCTGAAGCCTCCCCACAGCCCAGAGCCCCTCCACACCTTCTACTCAGGGGGGCCACCCTGGCTTCATATCGGCATCCTCTGGGGGGCTTTGAAAACCACTCCTGCCTGGGCCACTGCAGAGATTCTGAAGATGTGGGTCTGGGCTGTGGCCTGGACACCAGGCTTTTTCAATGCTCTGCTGCCTGATTTGCTACCTCCAGCCTCGTGGTGCTCCTTGCCATGTATGCTCAGGCCACACTAAGTGAGTCTCTTTCTCCAATATTATGGTGGATCCTCATGACTCAGACTGAGAGCCACCCCCCATCCCTGTGTCTGAACCATCCCTGGCCCCACCAGGGAGCTGGCAGAGGGGTGGAGCCTCACCCCACTGAAACCTGCCTGTTTTTCTTTCTCCCTATTCCAGTGAGCACTGCCTTGCCCGCCAGCACGCGCTTTCTCGATGTCTCTGCTTCTCTGCCTGCTTTGCCTCTTATCTCAGATGTCTACCTGCTTGGGGCTTCCTGCGTGCCAGACTAGTGGGATCTCCTTTTCTATTTGCACCACCTGCCTGCCTGCCTGCCACAGCTGCTGCTGTCACCACCTCCCCACCCTTTCCACCTTCTATCCCGCCCCAGGGAGCCCACGACCCATTCCATACCTGTGCACACAGCACGCCTGCTGCCTCTCACCTGTAGCCACATCTTTCTGCCAGGCCAGCACTACCTGCATCCGCAGTGCCTGACCGAGAGCAGTGTGATTGGAGCGGCTGCTGACAACCCCGCTGATTTACTTTTCCTTTCTAGGGTGAAGGCACTCACTCAGCGGCCTTCCGGGGCCAGTGCAAAATCCTGCTTGTATGCTCGGCCTACTAAGCCGGAGGTGTCTGGTTAGTGGTTTCATTTTCTTCATCTAGTCTCCTTTGGGGTGCAGTGCTGGCCCTCAACAACATTGACAAACAAACTGTGCTATTCATGCTCCTCCTGCCTCTAGGCACCCAGTGCTTCTCACTGCCCCCCTGTCGGGCTCCCTGCCCCTTATCAAAACCCACCTGGGGACTGAGGATGGGGACTGAGGGCTTATTCTCTGGGAGTGACTCTGATTGGAAATAGGTGGCGACCTGGGAAACAGACACCATATTTGTTTTCATCACTGGCAGCACATTAAAATCATCCTAGGAGCTTTGAAAAAATACCTGTGCCTAGGCCCACTGCTGACTTAATTGGTCTGGGGTAGGGCAGCGCATCACAATCAGGTGATTCTAATTTAGCCAGTACTAAGGACCTATGCAATGATCTCGTAGTCTGGACCTTGAACCAGCAGCATCTTGTAACCCAAGAGTTTGTTAGAAACTCAGATTCTTGGCTTCACCCAGATCTATTGAATCTAAATCTTTGGATTGAGGCCCAGAGAATCTGTTTTAATAAATCCTGCAGATGATTCTTCTATGCACAAGAATTTGCAACCAGTGCATTACAACGTGCAATGAAGGGGAGGAGTGATTGGAGGCAGCATCCCATTTCTAAGACTATGCAAGTGGCTCTCAAAATGTGGGCCCCCAGACCCACAGCATCAGCATCATCTGAGAATTTGTTAGAAATGCAAAGTCTCAGGCCCTGTCCCAGACCTACTGAATTAAACTCTGTGAATGGGACTCAGTAATCTGTATTAAATAAGGTCTCTAGGTGATTCTGATACACACTCGAGTTTGAGAATGACTGACCTACCATCTACCTGCCTCACCTGAGACGGTTACATGGTTTGGGGCTCCAAGCTGTAGAAGCTCTCTAAGGAAAGGATGGTTGCAAAAGACTGTTTGCAGAGGCTTGAAGTTATTGCCAATAAAATGATGAATGCTTAGGGCTAGATGGCGTGCACTGTTCTGAGGAGTTCTTTTCCTGAACACCATTCATGCGTGTTGGGAGAAGACTACAGGCAGTAAATTTTGGAGGCAAGCTTCAGTCAGCTGGCCTGCCTGTAATTCTGTTTGTCTATTGTAAGTATGTAGTTGTGTGTGTGAAACAGATTTCAGATTCCAGCCAGAATGAGTGAATGGACTCTGTAGAGGGAGAGAGAGTGGGGATGGGAGTGAATTTCAGTCCATTACTCAATCGTCTATTTCTCAGGGCTACTATGTGCCACGACTGGGCTAGTTCTATGAAGGAGAGAGACAACAAAAACAACTGTATGTGTGCATGTGCATGTATGTATATATGTATATGTATGTAGCACACACTCTGCCCCACCCATTTTTAATTTTTTTCTGACAGAGTCGAGTTAACCACATGACTTAATCGCTGGCATATGATCTTCATTGGACCATGCAAGGCCCCTCTCTTGAATGTATGAAGGTGGGTATGTCCTTTTATTTTCATACCTCACTCTATTTTCCCTCTTGTATTCCAATGCACCTTTTTTGTTTGTATATGTGCTTGTAAAACATGTATTGTGTGCATGCTCAGATTTGTAGAGTTGGCTGATTTCTGTGGTGTAAATACTCCCACCGTGGCCAATTTCAAGCTATCAGTGTGGCGTCACTGGATGTCATTTGGAGAAATGTTCTCACTTGCACAATTGGCTCTCAGGAGCTGGTGGAGCTGGCTCCAGCTCTCCACCATCAAAGCTTGATTGAAGTGCTGAACTAGACTGACTCCTTTCGTATCCTGTAGACATCATACATATTCATAAGACAAATTCTTTTCCCCAATCTATTTCCACCTTGCTTAGTATCCTGGGCCAACTCAGCTTGCTTAATTGGCGAGGATACTGAAATACTTAGAACAGCTCAAGGGTTTTATTAGTGGTCAATAATCAGAACGGCATGCATGCAGAGGGTTTCCTGCTATTAATAAAACCAGATTATAACACTTTGGTGGAAAATGCATGAAAACTGGTACTTTAATAGTTCTGTCATCACTTAGAGGCTCTGGGGCAGCTGAGTGAGCTGTGAGCATAAACAGCCTTCTGGTGAAATTGCTGGGTGCTTAATCCTCAGAGAGCAGTAATTACATGGTCATTAAAATAAAGCCTGAGACCTTCTTGTCCTCAAGGTGTGATGACAAACTCAGAGGTAACCTCTGGAGTGTGACTCGTTCATCTTTCCTACGTGGAGGATTTGTTTCCATGGAGAAGGGCTCCATTTTCATGGTGAAGTCACCATGGACTAGATATGACCTGGGGGAGGAATATACAGCCTTGTGGTCTTGGGCTGGTAAAAGATGGCTGGGATTATGGGACCGACTGAGAAAAAATAAACATAGAAGCCAGCTTTTTCTGAAGGGTGGATTTTGATAAAATGTAACTTCTTCTTTAAAGGTACATTTATAGCAAGTCTGTCCCATCCACCTGGCTTCCTCCCCCAACCCTCTCTCATGTTCTCAATCCAGCATGCCAAACTGGAAGTGTGTGTGCGTGTGTGCGTGCGTGTGTGTGTGTGTGTGTGTGTGTGTGTGTGTGTGGAGGGGGGTGGTGGTCCCACTGCAGTACTATGAGAGGTTCATCCCCCTCCTCTGGGGAAGCGGTGGAAAGGCTGGGCCACGTGGCATCCCTCACAGGGGTTTTGTGGTTTAGGAGCTCAATGCTGTAACCGGGGTTACTAAATAACAAGAGTTACTGGCCATTCAAGAGTGGCTCAATTTGTAATTTTGGGGTACAAGGCTAAAAGATGATCCCCTAAAAAGTGAAATGGGTTATTAACAATTTGTGCTTCAACAGAAAACAATGTCCATGGTCAGTTCTGTATAATTCCCTCCACAAGCAAATCAAACCCTCTTCTGATAATTTTTAACCCATTCTCATCTCTTTTGAGACACAGGTTTGACTGTGAAAAATCCATCAAGTGGGCAATGTGTGAACCTGCGGGTCAGGCCCATTTTAAGAAAGCCCTGAGATCAACTTGCAAACTTAAACAGTTTAATGAGAGTATGATCATGAATGTTACAGAAGGAAACATACTTGTTTACAATATGATTTGAATGTTGATAAAGATCAGGTTTCATCTTAGGACATTTCTAGATATATTTCTGTTATGTACAGGAAGGCATATTGGCATTTCAGTGAATTTAGATTCCTAACCCCAGGTCTGGAGAGCATCTTCCTATGATCCAAGGATAAACCTCCATAGAATATTAACATCTTCCTGCCTCTTCTCTGGGTAACCCTTCCATCTTTCACTTAACTCAAAGTATTACTCATTGATCATCCTGATTTTTATCAGTTTGTAGGAGGTAAAGAAGAATCAACACTTCTGAGGTGGAAAGGACTTTTGATCTCTTCCTGTCATGAAACCAATTAAGAAATAGAGGCTGAGCCAAGAAGGACTTGCCCACCATGGTGGGAGCTCATTAGTGGCAGAGCTGGGGTGAGCCAGCCCTCTTGTCTTCCAGGCTGATGCACATTTCTTGGTACTGTGCTTTGCTACATTCAATGATTGAATTGGGTGACCACATCACCAATCTCTGTCCCCTTCTTGGTGACTACTCTTTAAAGATGTGGCATATTTTGCAGAAGAGGGTAAGTTCCCTTTAAAGGGAGCTCTTTGGGAGAAAGCTACAGATATAAAGTCTAAACTAATTATATCTTTCATAAGAGTTCAGAGATCCCTGAATGGTGACTACACACGTATTTCCCTTAGCTTGGGGGATAGTCATAGGACAGACAAAAGGGAAGGTTAAGTGGTCTTTAGCTTGGGGACCTGGATGGCCTACCAAAGGCTGAATTTATAGTGACATGTTTTGGAAAGGGCAACTTAGGAGACATCGTAGACCTGGTACTTTGTTATGGTTGATGCCCTTCTGTTTCTCTCCTGGGACAGGTAGTAAATGCGATTGGCCTCTGGGTAGGTGACTTTGCTCAGTGGCAGTTTGTAGATGGCAGGATTGTTGGTCGTCAGGAGCAGGAAGGTGAGCGCTGAGAGGCAGAAGGGCCAGGTGCAGGGTGGTAATCCAAACTGGGACAGAGGAACACAAGAGAAACATTGGTTACATCAGATGCTTGTGCTTGTTTAGTGAGCCCTTATCAATAACCTGCAGCTCTGGGTAGAGGAGGGGATGCTTTGTGAGCATTGATAAGAATACTTAATTGAAGACCAATATAAATAAAATCATGCCAGTGGTATCAGTCTGCCTTTTGTAGAAGACATGCTTTGTCTTGGGGTCTCTGGCCCGGCTATACTTTCACCTCTAAGAATTATGGCCATTCCATGCCTTCTCCCATCAGCCCCTGTTGAAGGAATGTCTTTGGCAGCCATTTTGTAGCTCAAGACCTTTTTCTCTTTGGTCATAGCTGATTGGACTAGAGACAGACACCTGACTCAAATGCATCTTCCCATAGGCAGGTCACATGGGCCAATAGGATCCCTTTCTTGAGAATTTGAAGTAAGAGGTACAGAGACTGTCCATAGGGCTCTTGAACTAAAGAGCTGGAGAACGAATTAGTGATGAGTGGCCATTTGAAGGCTGTGTGTGCAGCAGACAAAACCCATCACGGAGAGACACAGGGAAAGAGAGAGGACATGGAGAGATAGAGCTGTGGCATCCTCATCCCGGGGAGCTGGAGGGGAGACTAGGTGCCTCTCTTCTCAAGGGCCCTCTCACCCCCAGCTCCCTTTCTCATGATGTTGCCCTGTGTTTTATTCCTTGAGATGCCTTGAGGCTTTTTAATACTCCTCATTAGAGATAGCTTGAGCAGATAGTTTGTTAACAAAGAGTCTACCAACTTAATCATGAGGCAGATTAAATTATGCCCCTCTTCCCCAAATATCATTTTATTATAAACAGTAAAAACCTCAGGTAATGCCATGGGAGTAACAATGCCAGTCATGTGTGTGTCCAAAGATGGCACTGTTGGGTGGGACTTGGGGAAGAACGGCGATCACCTGGTACCAGAACTGAGGCCGTAAGGGGTACCCATGAGTGATAAATTCCACTCAAAGAGTCACTCCAAAGCCCTGCTAAGGCTGCACAAGGTACGTTGGGAAGTGCCCCTTGGAGTCCTGCAGTGAAAAGGACATGGTTGTGGCATTTCTCAGACCCAGCTCCAAATCTCAGCTCCTATCACCTTGTTACGGTCATTTAATCTTTCTGAGACCCATTTCCTCAATAGTAAAAGACGGTTAACAATTCCTGCTCAGAAAGTTGGTGCCTAGTACATGCTAAGTACTCAATAAATGGTCCTAAGTATGTGATCATGATCGTTAAGCCAATGGAGGCATTTCTGGAGACATGGGGCTTCATATACATGTGCCAGTTGGAAAACAAAAAAGTATAACTCATAAGTGCTCTTCTGAGGGCTTGAATGGTCTCATAAGTGTCATTCAACATTTTTATATCCTGTTCCTCAACGAGATTGGAGATTTCTTCAGTGTGAGTTAACCTGCACTGTTTTTTTTTCTTCCCCTCTGACAGTGGTCAGCAAAGCGTCATACACATAGTAAGCACACAAAAAGTAAACTTGATTTTGTTTTGAAAAATGTCTGTTGACCAGAAAAAAATGTCTGTCTGTTATACTATTGAGTGGTATAGTTTGTAACTTCTCTGCAAACAGAGGAAGGCCAATGACCACCAGAAACACCTGTGATCAGGAACCAATGCCTCCCAGTTTGCATCTCTTCCAGTGCCTTATCCAAGGAGGGCACATGCTACGTATTGATTGGATAAACACTGGGTGAATGGAAGAATGCAGAAAGAGATGTTAAAGCCTGGAGTGGACAGAGTTCAGAGGCCACACTCCATCCTCTTGTCCCCCCTCAGTGTTTCTGGTGGTCTAATATTTCCTACTGTGGAGGCTCACTGCCTTAGCGATCCATTCATTCAGTATTTCTTGAGAACCGATTATGTGCTGGGCACTGTAATAGGTACTAGAGATAAAGATAAGAACATGATAGGGCCCCTCTTCTGAAGGATCCCACAGGCTGAAAGTGAAAGAGGACTGACGGGCACTAGGCTTGCCACAAAATTGTATATCAACTGTTGTAGCCAAGGTGTGTAAAAGATGCGATGGGGCCCAGCGGAGGGACTTAGTCCATTGGAGGAGACAGGAAAGTATTAGGGAAGGCTCCTTAGAAAATATCTCTGTATGCTAAGTCCAAACCACCCATTTTCACTAGCAGTGAGGGAGGGATATAGGCAGGTGTCCGTAGAATGCACAACCATCCACCCGCAGCATCACCAGGACTTTTCCTGGTGGACCAAGTGAGATGTGCCCTGCACCCTCATCTAAGAGGGGAGGCATCAACTGCAAGCTGAGCCCTGAGAATCTGTGCTGGGGCCTGGGCCAGCCCTGTGCCCCCCCCTCGCCCTTCCCCCCCCCTGCTGGGCCCAGACGAAGTTGGCGTTCTCTCTCGGACTGCTGCACCTGCCCAAGCTACCAGCTCTGTGTCTCTCTTCTTGACTAGGGAGTGACTCCCCTTCTTCCCTGAAGCCTTAGCTAGTGACACCCCCCACCAAGTGTGCAACTTGCTACAGGACAAACAAAATGTACCCTGGCTCTCAAGCTAGTTGGGCAGACGATCTATAAACACAAGTTAAATAATAAAGACTTAAAAATAGTTCTATAGGGTTATATAATAGAAAGGAGTTTGATTTATGAGATAATGCTCTTCGAATTGTCTTTCTCTAAGGAGCTCCTGGCCCACTGACAATGGGATTTAATTGACAACACTTGACATTTAAACTTGTGAGACCGAGCTCCTTCTGTCTAGTAGGTGCCAAGGTGAGTAGTGTGATTTGAAATAAGAGGGGTGAATTGGGGAAGGGTTCCTGGAAGAGGGGTTTTGAGCAGGCTTTGGGAAGCCAAGAGAATACCAGGAAGGTGTTGTGGGCACGTTCTTAGCCTAGGTTGACTCACCACAGATAACATGTTAGCCAGGGCAGCACCCAGGTAGGCCGCAAACAGTGCTGGAGAAAGAAGCAACAAGAAATGGTCCAGTAACTATTGGACAGTGACCCAAACTTAGTCTACATATTCCCTCCACATAAATTTTATGCCGCAAATACTCTCAGATTTAAAAAAATTGAGTTATGATTCCAGTGCTCGGCAGCTTTAAAAGTGTTAAAAGCCATGCAAATGCTGGCACAGCTAAGACAGCAGATGAACTTTGTTAAAAAGGGCCAGAATTTAGCTGTTATGGTTCTCTTGGGTCCTACCACCTTGCATTCCAGTAAAGGGACATTTAAAAGCATAAACCATAAATGGAAATTTTACCGTACAGCAAAGGCAAGTGAATCCCAGAACTCTCTACTGGAATATTTCATCACAAGTTATTATTAACATAATATGGGTTCCTAGGGAGAAGCAGCATTCTGTAAGCCTGAGGAAGACCAGATATGCCTTCTGCCTGGTTCTCTAGGCTCTGCAGAGGGCGCGACCCGGCCGGGCACTGGGAGGAACTGAGTGCCAGCAAGAAGTGAGAAGCTGTTAAAATGGACCAGTGTAATTGGGCTTTGCTTCTGAACCCTTAATTTTTCAACTGAGAGCATCCCAATTTTCCTAGGATATAGCAGTAGCTAACCATTATGAGATAGTTGCTGCTTGCCCAGCTCATAGTAATACTGACTATACCCTCCAGCATTCCTACAGTGTAAGCACTATGATTGTCTTCATTTCACAAGTGAGAAAGCTGAGGCTCAGAAAGGTTAAATGATGACCGTTCTGCCTGTCTTTCAGTAGGAGAAGCCCCCGTAGTTTTAGAGGTAGGGGTTCAAAGTGGAAGCGTAGAGATTAAGGAAGGCGTTACGTGAAGTGGGGCTGTGGGGCAGGAAATGGCTTCAAGGGGTTGCAGCAGACAGAGCATTTCTCCGAGAGGGGATAGCCGCCCATGCCGTCCTTTGTGTCAGCTGAATCCTCATGCGGTAATATATGTTGTTTATACAGAAGAGGGGCCCTGTGTGCTCGGCACTCACGTTCACAAATTGTCTTATCCGATCCCAACAACAGCTCTGGGAGGTGGGCACTGTTGGTATCAGGTGCTGAGGGTTCAAGTGACTTGTCCAGGAATACATGCTAACACGTGGCAAAGCCAGGCCACCTCACTCCAGAAGAGGGCTCTTAGCTGCTGAGTGCTGCAGCCTCTTGGGTCTGAGGTTAGGAAGAGGGGGAATATGGAGGGCAAACCCAAGCTCCAGAGAACAGGGAGCCAGAGACCTGAGTGGGACAGGCCAGAGTGGAGACCCCAACTCCATCTGTCTTCCCTGGGATCCAGAGTCAAAGGAGTTATTCTCACTCTCCCCTCTCCCACTGTTATCTTATCTACTTTGGTCTGTTATGAGCAGGCAAACCTTCTGAATACCTCGTGTGTGCTCATGTGTGGTTGAAGGGCCTGCAGAGTGGGGATCCAGGAGGAAGAACAGAAGGAAGAGAAGGGAACGGGACATACAGCCTGTCTGGCTTAAAGCGAGAGTTGTCTGTCCTAGGTTGTGTGGAGCAGGCTGTGGTGGAAGGAACCTTCCAGGAGGGATGCTGGCCACCTCACCTGTCCTGTTCACCACGGGCTGTGTGATTAAGGAAAAAAAGCCTAACTGCTCTCAGCCTTGGTTTTCTCACCTGCAGAGAAAGCACTGGCTCAGGAAGCACTGCAGTGTCCTGCAAAGAGCATGGACTTCTATGGTCAAGCAGACCTGACTCTGGGCAATTTATTCAGGTTTTAGCCTCAATTCTCCACCTGTGAAATGGTGATAGTAATAGTATCCACACACTTTACAGGGTTGTAGTGAGGCGTAAATGAGATGACGTGTGTCGAGGTTTCACAACCTTGGCACCATTGACATTTTGGATTGGGCAGTTCTTTGTTGTGGGCTCTGTCCTGCTCATTGTTGGATGTTTAACAACATCCCTGGCTTCTACCTACTAGGTGCCAGTAGCACTCTGCCCTTCTGCCTCTAGATGTGACAAACAAGAAAGTCATCAGAGATTGTCAAATGTCCCTGGGGAAGGGGAAAATCACTCCTGGTTGAGAACGAGTGGGGTAACATCTGATATAATTTGAGCATTTAAGACTTGTTTATTGAACATGAACATTCCTTAGTGGACAAGCAGAACTTGGGGCTGTAAAGTCATTTCCCAGCTGGTACCCCAGATGTCTTTGGCCTCTGCCACTCTGGACAGAAGTTACAGCTCCAGGCATTGGACATAGTCCTTCCCTTCAGGTGACCTCCAGGCCCTGATTCTGGGTGGAGTTTGGGGGCTGCTGAGAGAGCAGGTGAGCTTACAGCAGGCACCGTCATGGCCCTGAATCCTTCTAAAATCTTCAGGACTCCTTGGCTTTTCATCTCTGGTGCTCAGACTTTCTTTTTTTCTTTTTTTTTATAAGTCCAAAATAAATTCAATAATATAAATCATGAGAGATTTTGAAGATATGTGTAAAAGTTTAAATTTTTTGTCACTGGGACATTTTTAGGGAAGGAAATAACAAGGCATGGGTCTGAGTTTCAGGTCATGGAATAAATGCTGGCCTATTTAAAAATTAAATTTAATTTAAATTAAAATATTCACTGTGACAATCATTTAATATTCACTGTGACAATAAATTAAAATAATCACTGTGACAGGCCCCACACTCAAGTAAGCTGACCACATGTTCCAGATTTTCTGGGATAGCCTCAGCTTAAAATCTTC
>NW_007729733.1:34374-52514 GCF_000696425.1 Galeopterus variegatus
CCTTTTAACACTCAAGTAAGCTGACCACATGTTCCAGATTTTCTGGGATAGCCTCAGCTTAAAATCTTCTGCTTATTAAACCCATAAAAAATAGCCTGATTTCCCATTTTTGGCCTGAAAGTACATCACTGGATGCTTCCAGATCTTTCTCTAACTTGTAGAAGGAAGTTTGACTCCACCTCTCCCCATGGGCAAGCCCTCTCAACCTCCCTGAGCCACAGGCACCACGGCTACAAAATGGAAATAGAGTATCCAGCTTCTTACAAGGATCTGATGGGCTGATGTTTGTAAAGTATTTTCATAAAAACCAATCAACATCAGATATTACTATTGTGTGGTCTGTTTACAAGTTCAAGGATTCAGCTATGGGGACCTTAAATTCCTTCACTTTAAAGTCTTCTCATGTTCCTTGGGGTCACTGGGCCCATCTGCAGTTCTTTGGAGGTGATGCAACTCAGTTTTCCTGGAAACCATGAGTGTTCCTCGATTTATCAGAGGCATCTGGGACATAGAGAAGGAGCCATGGTGGGAAAGAGGGTGGGGAGTTAAGAACATGAGTTTGGAGTGAGGAAGTTCATATCCCAGCCTTGGCTTTAATACATGGCTGAGCCTCTTATCCTCTTTGACAGGGTTGGTAGTAGGAGAAGATGAGTGTGGCACCTGGGGTGAAAAATTTAAGGGGACCCTCACTCTCATGGTCATGGAGCTATGTGAGGATCATTGCCTGCAGGTCGCTGAGAGTGAGCACCTCCTTAAATTTTGCATCTTGGTTCCCTCACTTGTCTCTCTCTAGTCCCAGCCCTGATTTTTTACCCAATTTTTCTGGAATGATAATAACAACCTTGAAGAGTTGGCATTAAGGATAGACATGAGGTATTTAAAGAGCCTTCTTTGTGGTAGGTGCTGGGTGAATGGCTACCTTTTATTCGGTCAATATGACAACTATTATTTCTTAAGTAACTACAATGTGCTGGCCTTAGGTTGAGATTTTTGAGGTAGCAGAAAATAATTCTAAAAAAGAGGAAAGGAAAAGAAAGCAGCATTAACCTTCACATCTAGTTCAGAATTTTTCTCCATCTTTGCAGTGACTGTCATAAAATGCAAAAGAAAATATATCTACAAACTATCTTAATAGTTTTCTTAATAGAAAACAAATATAAAGTTATATCTGTTCCAGAACATTTTCTTTAGCCCAAGAATATTTGGGAATTTTTTTTATTATAAACTTATTTTAAAAAATGCAAACTACTATGCCATCTATATAAACTTATTTTTAAAAATAATGTTTACAGAGTCTGTGGTGTGCTGTAATGAAACCTGTTTTAAATGTCTTGGTCAAAAAAAGTTTTATTTGCTTTCCATTCATATAACATCAAGAAATAAAGGATGTTCAAGGGTAAGGATATATAAATATACCAAATTGTTGTAGTTGATCTAATTTCCTGGAACTCTGGACAAATATGCAACCAAGAGGGATCGTTGGAAGGGCCTATGGTCAATGTTTGGATGCTTAATGCCACTTGCTATGTGATGTAAATCATCTGAGTTCATATAAAAGGATTAACCTACATAAGAGTGGCACTGTCAGTTAGTTGCAATCACCAGCCAGGAAAATAGCAATCATAGGAGACAGACCGTGAACAACCACCAAACAACCTTGACCTAGAAAAATCTGTCTTCATATGGCTGAACACTGTGTATTCAGTGAAAATATTTTTTAATGTAGTAACCACTACACCACTGAAAACAGTTTAAATAAAAACCCTTTTGTAAAGCAAGCAATTCCTCCCATTTATCTTTGGGGAAGTAGCAGAATCTCTGCAGGGTGGTTTTCTCTGCGGGGATGGATGCAACATCATTTGAGGCCAAAAGGGGCTTTTGTGGGTGGTACCTACCGCAGGCGATGGCGAGGAGGTGCGTCTGCCAGGTGATGACGTAGAACATGCCTCCCACGGCTATGCACGCGAGGGTGCTGTTGAAGCCGCACAGGCCGAAGTAGATGGAGTCAAAGGGCGTTGCGAGAGTGAGCGCTGCAAGAGAGGCCAGGTGTCTCTGATAAGTTTGGGGTCTCATGGGGCTCACCTGCCCACTCTGAAATCTACCACAGTCCTCTGAGCCCAGAACCGGTTATCCTCTTAAGTATTTATATTTAAAAAAAGGACTTCTAATTGTATTCAGTGAAAAAGCATGTAAAGGAAACAAATGACCATAGAGTCACATGAATGCTACTTGTTAAACTGGTAGGGTTGAAAAGACCCTTTGAGTAAGGATGCTGAAGTCTGATGTAAGCAATCCAGAGAATGTCCTTCCCCTGCCAGGAAAGGACCTCTCCTTCATTTGTATCTTAATATTCTCTCATGGAGAACAAATCTTTTTTACTGTTATTGCAGGTAAGGTTTAAAATATAAGTATGCCTGGAAGAAACCTCTCCCGAAGTTTAAATTTATACTAAGGTGTAAATGACTAACACCAAAGCCTTTCTTGACAGCAGCTTTTGCTCAAGGGAACATGAGGGTACTAGCACCAAAAGTGGACAAACATGATATAATGGAAGGAGAGAATCAGCAGGTGAGACATGTCACCATTTTCTGTGGAGCTGGCCCCAGACTTGAACATCTTTACAGCCCATTAACAAGGGGAAGGGATGACACAGACCTGCTAACATCCCCGTGGTGGATCCAATTGCTGCATGCAAGCAGACAAGAGGTGAAGAAACGAACAGAGCTACAAGGAAAATTCCTCCAGTCCAGGGGTTATCGCAGCCATACACTTGGCCAATTCCAACAGGGATGGCTCTCAAAAGCTGTAGGTACGAGAGATCACATGCTTATTTTGGAGGCAAAAGAGAGAACTTGAGCCTTGGATGCAAAAAAAATTCGGCACTAAACCCTCCACGCTAACATTTTCCAACAAGTTTCCAAGATATTCCTATCCAAATAGGTTCACTGTAGAAGGAACAGAGGCTATATTATCTTAATCTTGAGTTCTTACACCAAGGGGTTGGGATGCTGAGTTTTCTTTAGAAACATGAGTATAAGGCATTCATCCCCCAGTGAAGAGAAACTGAAAACTTTTCAAATTAGGGTATTATTCATTAAAAAAGTAATATATGTCTGATCAAAGTTGGGGTTTAAAAAGCTTCTTGTAATTTTTTTTTAAAGCTAAAAAGATGATGATAAGGCTAAATATTACACTGAGAAATGGTTCTTTGTGCTTCCTTGAATGTGCTGGGGGTGTGGTCACTTTAGACCTGTCTGGGTGAGCAGTTGGGCTAGTATCCACAGAAGGGGCCCCGAGAAGCTGGTATTGTCCTGCATCTGCTCTTTGGCTTGGTAAACCCCAGGGCACCTGCTTATCTCAGTCCTCCATGTATCTCGGGGGCCAGTGTGTGAATGAAAAAGCATTTGGAGAAGACTGAAGCCTTGTGGGCACTTGCACATGGGCCCTGGAGTTTGGGAAAAGGATCCTGGGGATGAGGGCTTCCCCAGCTACTAGGACAGGGTCCTGTGTTTTGGAGAGTTTGGCCAAAGGCCCTTGAGGTAGGGAAGGGCTTAAGGGAGGAGGCTCTGGGCCACGTTGGGATGCGCTGGAGTTGGTCTCACCCCTTGGGCAGTGAGCTGAGAAGAAATGGAGTCCTGGGGCGACTTTGTGTACATGTTATGGCCAGGTGGTTCTTCTCTCAGCTCCTAGTGCTCTTGGAAGACTCTGTTCTGCAGAGTGTCAGAGAAAGGAGATCCTGTAATTCAGGGGCCTTGGGCCAAACTTTCAAACCACAGTGGGAGTGTTTGGAGACAACAGGATGGGCCTAGCAGGTAACCATTTGGTTCAGTCTCCCATTACCCCAGGAAAGAGAACAGAGTGGAGGCTCTGTCCTTGCCACGCAGGGGAAAGGGGAGAGGCGAGAGAGGTTTATACAGAGGCAGTGGTGGGCAGGGCTACGCAGTTTTGTCCCTAACACCCTCCAGGGGGCCTCTCTAGTGGCCAAAGAACAGAGGAACCCACAGGGACTAAAAATTGTTGGGAGTTTTAGACCCTCTCTGTGATAATCACCACTTATTTCCCAGAAACTCAAGGCTGTAATTATAATTGTTTAAAAAATATGAATTATATCATAATCCATTCAATTGGGCAGAAATTTCTTTTTTCTTCCCCCTCTCCACCTATTGGAGAGCACCCCAAATTGAATTTGTATTTCCTGGAACTTTGGGGTTCTAAAGTGTTTGTATAGGATTCTGAAGTTAGTTTTTCCATTTCTATAAAATTCTGAAATATCTTTTCAATTGAAAATGCGGCATGGAGAATGCAAAATATATTAAACTAGCATTTTCTAACACCATCTCCTCATAGCACATCAATGAGAGCAATTTTACCTCCAAAAGATATCGATTGGGTAGAATCCTGAATGAGAAGACTAACGCACTGAACTGCCAACACAGCACCGTTTTTCGCTGCTGGCCCGCAAAGGTGCACACACACACACACACAATTAGCGAGGATGGGGCTAACACAAGCATTTCTCTTCCTAAATAATGGTGCTCCTTAGTGCAAATGCAGGGCTCTTTCCACTATATTATGCTGTTGTGACAATGGAACACGGAGAGAAATTTATTCTGAAAGAAAGTTCCTTCAGCAATCCCAAGTGGCATTGTGGTTAGGCAAAAAATTGCTAATAACGAAGTTTCAGAGTGAGCCCCAGACTGTGGGGCCCTGCTCTAGTGGGACAGAAGCAGCAGGGCTTCAGAGAACATGTGCCCGGTGAGATAAAGAGGCTGCGGGCACATGCTGACTTAATGCTTTTAGTGTAGCTTCTTATTAATTATCTCGGAAGACTCCCAGTGGTAAGCATTATAGAGAGAATACTTGTGCGAAAACAACAACAAGAAAAACTTTAAAAGCTCTGTTATATATGTTCCTTAATGCGGGAGCTCCTGTGCTTTGCAATTTGAGCAAACCTCAGAGCAAATGGATTAAACTCTGGAGGTTGGAACAGTGACTTCTGAAGCCAATAGAGGGAGCATGATGTGCACGTCTTTCATGATTTGGTGTGATTAAATGAAAGACAATACACAGCATGCGCTGCATTAAAACTAGAGTAAAGCATTAAAAACCTTTTTTTTAAAAAAGGGGAAAACAACAGCAACCCAGGCCTCAAGTCAGGAGGCTGGAGTTCTAGTCTTGACTTTGCTCTTCACTAATTCACTGTGTAACCTGGGGAGAATCTCTGATCTGCCCTCAGTTTCTTCCTGAGCCAGTCTCTTCTGCGTGGGACCAGAAACAGCCCTTGTAGCTCTTAGAAAGAGGAAAGGACGGTAGCTCATGAGATATGCATGTAGAATGCCTTGTACTGTATAGTTGTTAATAATTATTAATCACAGATGTTTCTGATGTGCAAAATAAGTAAATGCCACTTTAAGACAGGTTTGGACAGACACTACCCCTCCTCCTCCCGTGGTACCTACCAAGGGCACTTGGACCTCTGACCAGGTGATGTTGGGCACGGAGGATGCAGGCTGCAGCAGTGTCGTGGGGAAGAAGAGATTGTAGTGGCCTGTGGCCGCTAGGTACAGGGTCACAGCGATGTTGAAGGGCAGTGTGAAGACTGGGAGGTCCCACTTGCTGAAGACAGTCCCCAGGGCACTGGAGAGGATGGGGCTGATGGCAGAAGCACAGGAGATGCTGATCAGAAAGTGCTGCCTGGCCCTGACACTAGACTGGGAAGCGGTGGGGGGCTCCCTGCACCTTTTTGGAGACAGCAGCCACTGGGCATCCTCCTTGAGCCTGACTACCCTGAGCAGGTCTTTCCCTGGACCGCCTCCTTATACCAGGGCAGGATGCCCAGACTCAGCTTCAGAGGGAGGGCTTTCTGGGACACGTTTTAAGGTAGGGAGTCTCAGAACTTTCTTGATGAGTCACATAGCTCCATCCCCATGCATGAGGAGAGAGGACAGGTTAGGGGAGCAGAGGGGAGGGAATCACTTTCATTCATTTACCAAATGTTTTTTGACTGACCATGCACACTAGCCTCATGGCTTGGTGCCCTGCATTTTCTGCACGTGAAGGAGGGAATGGGGCCTGGCATCCTGTGGACTCTGCCCTGTGGCTGGGCCTTCAGCCTACCCTAAGAAGTTGTCTTGGTCTGGTCAGGGGTCTCAAGGATAAAGAAAAGCCAGGGGGGCAGGAGGAATGAGATTTCCAGAAACAGTTTCTTGCTCTGTGTTCTGGCAAGATGAGAACAAAAACCCCTTTAGATATTAAAAAAAGACGAGTAAATGATGGTGGCTAATGAGATGCTGTATATAGAAGACCTAGCATGGTGCTGTCACTGTATAACACTAGTAATTACTTCCAGTGGATGTTTCTGATGCTCACATATTCATAAAAGCTGCTTTAAAATCACGTTTAGACAGGCAGTCACGGGGTTCAGATAAGAAGGTTGACGGTCCTGGATCTGAGCCCACAACCTCAGAAGCAAACTTACCAAGACATGCACATAACGATGATGGGGAGCAGAAGCCACCAGTAATAGTCACCTTTGTCTGAGAACACGGCCATCAGCAGCCCCACCAGCACCCCGTTGTAGCCGTGAAGTCCTGCCGCGATGGCTGACCTGGCGGGAGAGGGGGACGGCGGGTCGAGTGAGGCTTCTCCATGGCCTTTTAAATTTTCCCTCTGACTCAGATTTTTCTCACCTGGGTCTGATGACACACACCTTCAAACAGACTGCATTTCTGGGACTGGGGAGGGAAACCCTTCCTATTTCTCTAGACAATGAGTCACTATGAACAGATAATCAGGGAACAGTCATTTTTAGTTGTCAGTGTCCTTATTTTGAAGTGTGTCTGAGCTGGAAGTGGGAAGGGGTAGAATGGTCCCATCAGGGATCAACCTCTTGGCCTCATGCTGGGGTCCTGGGCCTCCGGGGACTCACCTGTCCTGGCTGAGGATGAGCGCTGTCAAGGTGGACACCATGGTGCCCAGGCAGCCTGAGATGGCCCACCAGGGGTTCTGGATGAAGAGGCCGAGGATGATGAGGATACCACTGAGGGGGTAGTTCACAAACATCACCTGAGACATGCCCCGGAAGACCCAGTCGAGGAACTGGAACACTGGGGATTTGTCTGAAATGGGACCAGGGCAGGAAATCAGCAAATGCTGAGTGTGGGATGGCCCTGGGCAAGACAGCCACCTGCTGTCACATGCCACAGAAGGTAAACAAAACCCAAGAGAGCATTTGATTGCCCAGAAAACTTGAGACCATTGCCAGCCAGGTGTTGTCTTCAGGTTGTTTTTGTAGCAGTGGGATTAGGTACCCTGAGCTATCTGTGCCCCCTTGATAGTGGCATAAATTTTCAAGAAAAGTCTCTTGCTGCACAGAGGGCATTAAACCCATGACCCGACCTCTGGGAAGATTGCTAAAGAGAACCTACTGGCCTAGTAGACACAGTTCTCCCATGAACTATCCGGAGATCATTTTTCTAGAATGCTGGCTCTAGAATCCCAGTGCTAAAAATTCCCATCTGCACTGTTCAGATGGGATATTGAGAGAGCAGGACTGCTGTGTTCAAAAATGAGAGCTCACACCTTACATGTATTGGTATTTATATCCCAAGAGATTGAATGTCTGTCATAACAGCAAAACTCCTAGCTTCTCTGAGAGACTGCAGAAACGAGACTCAGACTAGTCTATAGGGAACCCCCATGGCAATGTGTTTCCTGGGGACAGCTGGAGATGACATTTGCAGGGTTGGGGCTGCCATCATGGTCCTTTACCTTTAAGCCCCTCTCCACACTCCTTCATCTCTCCCGTGATGTAGCTGAGGGCTTTGCTGAGGCTTTTCCCAGCAGCAACCATGGAACTCTGAATCCGGGCAGTCCTGGAAGTGTTTGGTTCCACCGTTATCTCGGAGCTCTCCTGCATGGTGTCCAGATCCTGCCCAGGGACGAGAGATGGGCAAGAATGTCCGACGTGCTGTGGCTCACACTTAGAAGTGACACTGTGGTCACTTGGGGACCAAACTGAGATTTTTATTTGGTATTTAGTTAAATTACTACTTAATCATCTCCCTGTTTCTGTAGATTAAAAATTGTTTTTTGTTTTGTTTGACATGTTACCTCACTTAATATGTGCAGCGACCATGAAGTACAATGAAAGGACATCTTTATGCTCACTCTGTGGATAAGGACTCAGGCATGGGAAGTTCTCATTTGCCAGGGTCAAGATCAAAGGGTAGAATTGAAATTTAACCACAGAGCTTTAGGTTGTTTTTTTTTTAAAAAAAATTACTACTTTCACTCTACTACACTATTTCTAGAAGCAATTGTTTTCCCCCAGCATGTCTGACCACGAAGTACAATGAAAGGACATCTTTATGCTCACTCTGTGGATAAGGACTCAGGCATGGGAAGTTCTCATTTGCCAAGGTCAACATCAAAGGGTAGAATTGAAATTTAACCACAGAGCTTTAGGTTGTTTTTTTTTTTTTTTTTTAAAATTACTACTTTCACTCTACTACACTATTTCTAGAAGCAATTGTTTTCCCCCAGCATGTCTAGTCTTTAAAATTCAATGTTTATAAACATAAAGTTATCAAATTGAACATGTAAAGATTCTGTTTTTGAAAATTGGCACCAGCTTATTTCCTAAATGCTTGAAATCTGGATTTAGAGGAAGACTGATAATAAATAATTCAAATAAAATAAATATGAAAGTTTACAAAGTGGACTATGAAAAATAGACATTTTTATCCTTGGCAATTACATTTCTGAAAATATGAATTCCAGAAAATTTGTCTAAATCAGAGAACATCTTTTACAGATCTTAGCTCCCTAATCTGCTGTAGGCTTTGTGACTGCAGGGTGCTGTCCTTGACATGGACACTCAAAACTCACCAGCAGCTCGACCGTCGGCTTCTGGTATCGATAGGGAAATGGGTTCTTGGTTTGTCTCTCCTGATATTCGCCTTTTCCAAACACTGGAATTGGAAAGAAAGAGCACCATCAGTCAGAATGACTCCATTCTGGCACCTGAGCAGTTAATTTCTGGCAAGGTTAGAGTTAGAATATTAAGTATTTCTTATTCTGCTTGAGGAAGCACAGAACCATGGTTTTTTGCAGCTGGAAAATTCCCTTTTTCTTTTACCGGTCACGGACCCATTTGGACCATCTTGGGGAAAAATGTACACCTTCATGTAAACAGGACATTTTACAAGGAATTTATGGAGTTCAGAGACTACACTGACTTTTACTGAGAAGCCCTGATTTAGCTAAATCCCTGTATTTTTTAGATGAGTAAATAGCATCCCGGAGAGACAGTGGCTTGCTCATGATCCCTGAATCCAGGGCTCTTTCTCCTGTACCACGTGGAGAACTCATAGATGTACAAAAAAAGGAACTTGGTTGTGGTTGAAGACCTTCGCTCCTGCCTCATAAAGTATTAAGCTGCCTGAGCCATGCAAGATCTATGTTTGAATTTGGCTATGACTCTCTCCAGCTGCATGAGCTCAGGCTGTATTCTCGGTCTTTCATTCTTTTTTTTTTTAAAGGTGACCAGTAGGAGATCTTAACCCTTGACTTGGTGTTGTCAGCACCACGCTCTCCCAAGTGAGCCATGGGCGGCCCTTTTCTTGTTGTTGATGTTTATCTCTGAATTTTAGGCATTTCAGTAGCAACTGCTGGTTGGATTAGGACAAGTGATATCCACGTAGTCACTTGAAATAGCTTTTGGTATGTTCTTGTCATTCTAGAAAACTCTTGTAATGCGTCTCTAAACATATTTTCATTATTATGGATCATTTATTTTTAAAGATGACCAATTTCATAGGGTTTTATGCATCCTTTGAAAGACGTTTCGGTCCTGATGCTCTGGCTCCCTCCCGTGGTCAAGTATGAGAATGGCAGGCTGGGCCCTGACTGCCCTGTATTTTCAGACTGAATGGGCTGTTCTCATTCTGCATTCATGAGTTTTGGGGGTGTCAAAGCACTAGAAGGGATGCATCAAAGGCACTGTGTTCCCACTTTTGAAGGACAAGGGACTGAAAATACCAATGTGGTGGGGAAGCTACTCCATGTAGGAGAAACATTTATTTTGGAAGCCTTGAAAGGAAGAGTAGGAAGAGAGATGATTTCTCTGAACTAGGAGGTCAGCGTAGGTGACATTCACGCTGACCCGCTGCTTCTGTCTGAAGCTCCCCTCTGCCTGCCAGGGCCTTGGCAATTCTGGCTTATTTCCACCTTCCAGACCCCTTTGCATGGAGCTCTCTACTCTGTCCTTCCCCCACCCCAGTCCCCAGCCACTCTCATGAAGAAGACGTTAGAAGGAAGGTTGTAAACCTTTTCAGGCAAACCATCCTCTTTTCCATGCCATGCCTTGGGTCCCCTGTCAAAGATGAGCTCCTGGGCTAGAGGGGCTCTTGAGATATACTCAGTGCACTCTTCATCTTGTGTGTTTTCCTGTAACCTCTCCAGGCCCATTTCTCTGGGTTGGCTGACTTTTGATATGAAATGATGAGAGTTAGGTGAATTGGAGGAAGAAAGTCACTAATGCATCTTCTGGGAAGCACGTGATGTTGTAAAAAGGACACTGATCTGGGGGTCAGTCTTATCCCCTGCGTTGCCCCTAGCCCGCTGTATGACTCTGGACAATTCTGCTCCTCTCTCTGGGAGTTGGGGTGGAATGAAATTGCCCCTGTATCCTGGCTGTTCATAAGGCTGCTCCAACCTTGCAGCTGGCTGGGGAGGTCTCCCAGATTCCTCACTGTTTGCCACATCATGTTTTCAGCTTCCAAGTCCAAATTTTTGTCTTCCCTACCTATTCAGCTTTAGCTGCCCTCTGGACCCCTCTACCCCTCTTCAGCCTCTGGGAAGCCCCTCCCCACCATGGTTCTCTACCTGTTCCCATGGCCTTGGCATCCCCACCATTGCCAAAGGTGAGAATTTTTTTTATCTCTAGCCTCCTAGACCAGTGGTTTTTGATTTGGTGGCGTATTAGAATTTCACGAGAGCTTCAAAAGGTACTGATGCTCACCCAGGATGCTCCCAGATTAATTAAATTGGAGTCTCTGGGTATGGGATGCAGGTGATTCCAATGCGCAGCCCAGTTGATCTAGCCCCTGGCCTAGATCTACAGTAGGCACCTGCCTGTCCCGCTGCCTGTCCTGGCTCCAGTCTCTCTCCCACCTCAGGGGCGTCCAGGCACTGGGAACTATGGCTTTGGTCAGAGGTCAGGTGTGAGGAGAATGAGCCTCACCCTCGTGGGTCTCCCCACCAGCCTGTGAAGTAGGTACTGCTGATGTCCCTCCTCTGTTAGAGACCAGGAAGTTGGGGACCGGGCACGAGGGGGAGGAGACACTTGCCTTTGCTCCTCCTCCGGAAGGATGACCACTCGATGTGGAACACGTTCCTGTGCTTGGGGAGCACAGCCTCTGAGCTTTCCTTGGCCTTTGGGCTCTCTGCAGGTGGCTGCTCCTCACCGCCACCTAGCCAGGGCAAAAGGAGACAGGTCAGTGTCCCACCTGGTCCGCACCTGTGAGAGCCAAGCAGAGAGCTGGGAAAAATCACAGCCAGAAGCTGGAAAGGAGAGAGCAGCGAGGTCTGAAGCTGGAGCAGTAATTGCATCAGTCTCTGTATCACATCCCCCATCAAGACGTCCACTTTCTCTCTGCACAGTAACCTATGTTTTATATCTATGTCAAGAGATGAATGAGCCAACCAGCCTTATTTCTCCAGCAAGAAGCCTCTCTAAGACCCACTTAACTGCACTGAACTGGCATGAACAGGTGGACCGCGGGCTGATGCCCACTCACTGCTCTTCAGCCAGGGCCTTGGACTCCATCTGTGGCTTGGAGGTCCAAAGCTGGATGCATATTCGAATCACCTGAGTGCTTTTTAAAAAATGCCCGAGCCCTACTCCAGACCAGCTTAAGAAATTAAAGTTTTTAAATGTCTGTGGTGTTTAAAAGATGACTAAAGTGCAGTTTGGGCTGAGAACTACTGTCATAGGTTCCTGCTACTCGAAGTGTGGTCTCTGGACAGGCAGAAGCAACACCATCTGGGAGCGTGTTGGAAATGCAGAATCTCAAGCCTTACCCCAGACTGGAGGAATCAGAATCTGTATTTCCACACGATCCCCCAGGTGATTTCTGAGCATATTAAAGTTTGACAAATACAAGTCTGTGGGGAGAGGCAGAAGCAACACCATCTGGGAGCGTGTTGGAAATGCAGAATCTCAAGCCTTACCCCAGACTGGAGGAATCAGAATCTGTATTTCTACACGATCCCCCAGGTGATTTCTGAGCATATTAAAGTTTGACAAATACAAGTCTGTGGGGAGCTAAGTGTTCTGAATCTGTGATCAGCTACAAGAAATTCACTGTTGTATTTACTGTCTTAAATTTTCACACATTGAGGTGGAGAGCACTCCTACCACTAAGGATGGTGTTCCTCAGTGTGTGGTCTGAGAACTGACAGTATCGAATCACCTCATTGTCTTGTTAAAGTGCATGCTCCTAGGCCCACCCCAGATCTATTACTTGGAGTATCTGCTGATCCCTGGGGGATGCAGCTTTACTGTGCTCTGCTTGGGGTTCCAGTACACCCCAGAGTTAGATGGTCTAGTAGCTTCTTGGAATAGTGGAAAACATTTGGACTGTTACATTTGCTCACTTCCTAAGTTAACTCACTTGGTCCTTTCAAATTGTACCTTGAAATTGATAGGACAGGCATTGTTATCACCAAAAGGCGGAAAATTGTGGCTCAGAATGATTTCTGTAGTATCCTATGGTGAGCCAGGTGACTCTCAGCTCCCAATCCTTTTCTCTGCATTTTTGCTATGCAGAGTCTTGTTCCTGGACCAGCTTCATGGATGTCACAAGGGAGCTTGCTAGGAACACAGAATCTCAGGCCCCACACCCCAGACCTACTGAATTGGAATCTGCTTTTAACAAGATCCCCAGCCGATTTGTGTTCATTAAAGCTCAAAAGCACTGGTCTAGAGCACACTGCTCATGTAGAAATAACTTTAGCAAAGCTCAGAATACAGCAGGGCCAACAAGCATAGGCGCTGCGGGGCATGCATGAGCAAGGAAAGAGGTCCTGTCTGCACTTTCAGATTGAAAAGTGACATGCATGACCATGTCCCTTCCCTCCGGCTCAGCATGGAGAAGTAGCTACTGTTCCAGCACCCTGACCATGGGGCAGCATTGAGCTGTAACTCCCAGGGCTGGGAAGTGCCCCTTGACTCTGCACTTCAGAGACACCTGGAATGTCCGCTTGCCCTGGGACACCTTTGATGACAGGGTTCATGCAGGACTGAATGGGTATCCTTGCTCCACCTGACAAAGTGGGGCATTCTCCCATAGTGCCAATCCCCAGGGCACCTCTGTCAGCCCATTGCTTCTTTCCCCCCTATGCCAAGTGCTGGCCACCCCAGATGCCCCCTTAACAGAGCTATTATTTTGACATCAGCATCATAAACTCAGCACTGAATGGGAGCTTCAAGATCACCGTTCACCTCCTTTGTGCGAAGAAGTCAACTCACCCAAACCACACAGCTCATTAATCATGGCAAAGCCAGGGATTGCACCTGGTTCTCTTGACTGCCAATTCACTGTTCTTTCCATCCCGATGCTGTACTGTGCTCCACAGCACAGACCGTTTGATGCAAGAAACAAGCTTTCCTTTTAGTCTGGGACCTGGTCCTGTATATTGGAGGCCATGACAAATGCCATTTACTAACCTGTGTTATTTTTTATACCTACAGAAAGGGTGCATCAGTTTAACAAACCAAGGCAACATCTACCTGGAACTTTGGAACTACAAAAAGGAAAGTTGTTAATTGTTAAAATATCCCATATATTTTCACTGAGGGGTCAGTCACAGTAACACAGGTAGAGGGAGCTGGGTTTGCTGACAGAGGTCTGGGTGGGTAAGTGATTGCCAGGTGTGGCTGAGCCCGCCCGTTGGATAGAGGTGACAGATGGCTGCAGAAGGCTGGTGGCTCAGCCTCCTCTCCCTAGTTCTTCACATTTAGCATCCTGGATTCTGCTGCCTGCTCAGAACCCAGGAAAGTGGGGGCAAGAACACATATTACTGTGTGTTCCTAGAGTTGATGGCCCAGCCACAAAACAAAAAAACAAAAAGCACCTTCTCACATGGGCAATATTGGAATTCTGGGTTACAGACCACCCAGGGAGGGCAGCAGCCCCTTGAGATGTGCCGGCCAGGAGTTGAGAGCGAAAGGTGGGAATGCACACCACAAAGAAGATTGGAAATAAAATTACAAACTTCCCAAGGCTGGGAAAATACTTAAAGGGCCTCTGGGACAGATTCTCAGGACTTTCATAATGGATAAAGGAAATTTAAATAATATAATGAACGTGTCTATCAAATGCTCTAGAAATGAGATGTATCATTGGTATGGTGGGGAAAAAGAAAACAACAACACTGGCTGGGAACCAGAAGTCACTAATTTTTGCATGGCATTTTGCAAGTCATGTAATCTTATTGAAAGTTTCCACTACTGCAGGCTTGAAATTCTCTAAGAGAGAAATATGTAGACACTGTAGAGCTGACCTTGCAAACCCAACCTGTAAATGATGACAGATATCTCAGAGGGATGCTTGCCATTTTTTCTTTGTATTGTTATAAAGATGAGATAAGGCTTGCGAAATGCTCTGGAAAAGAATTTTGCAGTGCTCACACATCAGGTACCTTCTTAGGGAGGACACAGCCCTCTGATGTGGCTTCAAGCAGAATGGCTCCTTATCCTTAGGACACACCAGGCATTTTATACCTCCCTGCATTGACTCTCACCTTACTAATAATTAATTATGTGTTCTTGACTGTCACCTTACAGAACAGTGAGATCCTCAACAGCCAGAATTATACCAATTTTCCTTGGCACCCCCAGCACCTAGCCTGAGTCTGATATACTATAGGCACTCAGAAGTGTTTGTTGAATAAATTAATGAGGGATAATTATCCTACACATTTTAATTTCTTAATGGTATAATGAACAGTGTCACTGGATATTTCAGAGTGTGAACTATTTTTAAAAGTAATATGTCTTAAGGTAAATGTTAAATGCTTGATAATATTGAAATACAGATAAAGAGTTTCGCAGGTTGAGAAAAGTTACAGCTGATTGTGTAGGATTTTTGAAGTCACAGACTAAGGTCCGATTATTTCCAGTGTTACTTGGATAAAAGTGGACTTTTATAAGTGGTGATGAATGGTTAGCCACGTAGACCATCCAACCTGAAACCCAGAAGTTCTATAAGAGTGGCTGGAAGAACTCAGTTAATGAGAGAAAAGAAAATAGGCCGCCGAAGATGGACATCTGGCTTGATGTGATTTGTTTTGGTCCCCAAGTTATTACACAGCTCCATTCCATCAGGCTGCAAAACTCTAAGCTGCTTGGAGGTGAGGCTGGGCAGTAAATTTTGTTCTCAGTAAGCACTCAATAAGTGCCTTGATCGCTTTTTTCCTTTGCAACTTTTTTCCCCTTAACATCATGGCACATGTAGAAAAATAGTACTTGTGTGGCATGGTGCAGTAAACAGATGATGTTACTTATGGACAGTGGACCTGGGCCCAGGGACTCTGGCTACAGCAGGCTGCTTGGAGGGCCAAAGGTTGCTCTCTTGGCACAGCTACACACGTGCTATGGCACGTGGGCTGGGAAGCTCTGTTCTCAATAACCTGTGGGTACACCTTAGCAGCTGAGTAACTCCTCGGCATGCGTCCGGTGTAGGAACCACTGCTGTCCACTTCTCTGACAAGCCTTATTAAGTACCCCAATGCATGTAGCTCCATGCTGGGGGCCATTCAGGACCATTTCAGGGACACAGTCTCTGCCTTGAGGATTGCCACCATCCCATGTTTTAACAAGCAAGATTCCAGTGATGCTTCCTTCCCACTGACACAGAGAAGGAAAGAACAACTATGAGTCATAATAATTTGCTCAGAAACACTTTTTCTGGGGAGTGGTGATCCCAAAGTACTCATGTCTCTACTGACTTCTAATGCATACAAAATGCAAACATTCAAATATCATTGGTAAAAAAAAGATTTCATAGAAGAGCCCACCTGTGAAACATAATTTTGAAGCTTACGACAATTTCTTTGGGGGGAACAAAACAAAATCAAACCATATAAGACATATTTCAGAAAGGGAAAAATGATCTAGTAGATGCTTCTGAAAATCAACATTTATCTAAACAGGTCGGTCCATGCCTGTACAAGTTCTGCAAGTAATCTTTCTCAGGATTTGAACAAGTTTTATGCTCTCCTGCAGGTGGATCAATGCTGTCCATATATCACTCACAATGTCCAACATATGCAGCATCTGGCAGCTACCGTCAAGACCCATTTGTCATCCCTCCCCAGCTCCCTGGGTCCCTCACTCCTCTGACCTGATATTTGTGGACACACCTACACACCACAAGACAATTTCCTAGGTACATCGCCAGAACGATTTTATTTTGGAAGTGATACATCAGATATAATTTGATTTTCTACAGCCAGTTCTACATGATTATGCTTTGGCCACAATCTGGACAACTGTTTCCCCACATGGAATTTGAGCTTTGCACCATGACTTGTAATTTCCAGGGCTACTCTGTGTGTGTGCATGTGTGTGTGCACGTGTGTCTGCGTGTATGAAATGTGGATGTTTGTTGGTGGTAAATGGGGTGGAACCTTTTTCTATGAAGTTGTGTTTAGTTGACATTTTCAAAGATCATTCTATAAACTATCAGAGGCATTGACTGTTAGAATTAGAAAAGCCTTTCGAAATTACGTAGTCCAACCCTCTCATTTTACAGAATGAAAAACTGAGGTCTAGGGAAATGGAGTGACTTGTCTAACATCACATAGCCGAGCCAAGAATAGATATTGCATAGATCTGTTCTGTCTCTTGCCTTGTAATCTAAGATTTCAAGGTCTAGGGAAATGGAGTGACTTGTCTAACATCACATACCCGAGCCAAGAATAGATATTGCATAGATCTGTTCTGTCTCTTGCCTTGTAATCTAAGATTTCTTTTCCTAAACCTCACTCTCTGTTACTGATTTATTTTCGATCTATGAATTCAAATCTCTGTTTGGATGTAATGTCCTAATTAGGTATTCTAGAATCCATTTATCTTTAAACTAAGTCTCCCTTTCCTCAAAAAACCCCAAAGTCTTCCTGAACCTTCCTATCTGGAACGGGAGGTGGGTTGAGAGACGGATGAAGTAAAGAGAAGGCCAGGTCCATGGGAACACTTGGAGATAAATTATTAAGAAGCCATAACTTCTTAATCAATTAGCCAATTTTTTATTTTTAGAGAAGGAGGGGTGTGAATCAGTGTAACCCTGAAATAATTGAGACTCATCCTCATAGTAAATGCTTTAAGCTCTTTCTCTTCTCCTTCCCCACGCAGTTGCCAAGTTGGCCAATGGGCTCGCCTAGATTGTTTCTTTTGGTACCTTTGGGTCACTCCATGGGGAAGACACTAATAAGCATAAATAAGTTGATACCTCATTTAGCCTCATGATGCTTTATGATAACCTCATAAATGAGGTTAAAGAGACTACAAAAGTCAGAGCACCCCATCTGTAACTGGAGTTACAGCTGACCGAGCTTCCTCTAGAATGACTTGGAACTCTCCTCCCCTGTTCCTACCCCAGCCTACACCCTCAGAATTGCAGGTCTATGTTATTAGTCTCCCTGACTTTGATCTTTCCTCTTTAAATCCACTCTGTGCTTCAACTGCTAGACCATCTCCTGTTGTCACTCTCTTACTCAATAACCTACATGGCTCCCTATTGCCAAGAGCATAATGCTGAAACTCCTCTGCCTGGCTTTCCATACGATCCACAACACAGCCAACTTCATCATCAGCCTTCTCCTTTTCCTTCCCAACACACCCCTGTGGTGGTCTCTGGCCTTGTCACTGGCTCTCTGTGCTCCCTCCGTCCCTCTTCTTGCCTAAGTTCTATCCATCCTTCCAGGTCTCGTTTATGTTCTGTTTCCTCCAGGAAGCCATCCTTGGCTTATTTGACCATATGGATCATTCCATTCTCTGAATTTCTATGGCATTTGCAGAAGGTACTCCAGACTACATCTTTTTTTTTTTTTTTTTTTTTTTTTTTTTTTTTTTC
>NW_007729733.1:52537-59949 GCF_000696425.1 Galeopterus variegatus
CGTCCTGGCCCGGGGCCGGCAACGGGATCGCACCCCTCGGTGCTGCGCCCGCCCCTCACTCAGCCAGTGAGCGGGAACCGGTCTGTATGTGGGATCCGAACCCTCGGCGGGAGTGCCGCTGCACTCTCAAGCGGCGCACTGTAGCAGTGCACCACCGGGCCGGCCCAGACTACATCTTTTGAAGTTAGAGTCACAGTGAAGTTTTATATTAATAGTTAACCACTGGGCCGGCCCAGACTACATCTTTTGAAGTTAGAGTCACAGTGAAGTTTTATATTAATAGTTACAATGCACATGAAAAATATTCAGTAAATGCTCTTTGATCTAATGAAACTATTTGGATGTATCAATTCTGGATAGCCAAATGACCTTTAAGTCCACGCATTGGCAGAAGGAAACTGAGGCCCAGAGAGAAGTGGCTTACCTGAGGCCACACAGCTGATCAGTAATGGAGCCAGGTTTTGATCTCATGGTTTTTATTCTTTAATCCTGCAATGCAGGTGTTTTACAGACAGTCGGAGCCTTCCCAAATTATATCAATGGGATTTTGTCTTCTTTTATTTAAAAAATTATAAATTATTTCATATCCAAAAGGAGTAACAAAAATTAAAAAAAACACCTGTGTGTCATCACATTTGTGATCCCCTCTGAAAGGCCAGTGAAAGTTCTGGGCTATTATATACTGCCTTCTTCTCTTGTGGCAACATTTCCATACTCCCTTTCTCCACATGCTTTTCTGTCCCCTCCCCCCATTATCTATGACAGACCCAGCTAATTGACCACAGCACTCTTTCCCAATAAATTTAGATACAGCCTCAGAATCCTTCTTAACACAACGATTCAGAAAACGAATACCAATCAGTCAGAGTTGGTACTTGAGAGTAAACTTATTTTTTCCCTCTAACCATACAGAAGGGTGTTGATATAAACATTTGAGAGGATGGGTACATCAAGGCCAGGCTGTTGACAGTAGGAAGAGGCCTGCCCACAGGTACATCCAAGCCTCACAGAATGGCTCTCTCTCAGCAACTTCCCCAAGGCTCAAATCCTTTGGTGCCAGTTTTGGAGGAGATCACGTACTTACGAGGCTATCCATTCTCTGATCAGATAACTTCAATATCCTGGAATGTTATTCCTATGGCATTGCTATCTATCTTCCAAAATCACCTACTCTTGGTAGCGACACAGAATAAGTCTACAGTAATCTAAGATGAATATATAAGAGAGGGACACTGAAGAGATAAGTTGTTGAGAAATCGGGTTGCTGAGATCTTTGTGGATATGGGGAGGATCCAGTTCTATTGGAATAGCTAAAGAAAGCATGCAGGACTACCAGGCAGAAGTATTCGGCTCTACCTCATTAGCCAAAGGTTGCCTCTCAGAGGCTCAACTCAGCATGATGCTGCCCTGGGAACCACACTGAGGTCAGAGCTGTGAGTCATAGAGTTGTGGAAAGGACGACAAAGAATGCAAAGGCTCATCCAGTGGGCAGGTGGGGTAGTGAGGGGAGGTGAGGGCTGATTGATTAACCTGGTTCCCTCATCAGGTGAACAAGAAGCACTCGGGGTTGTGAGCCAGGACACCTGGACATTTGCCCACGCTCTTTTGCCCCCTGGACAAGTCTCTGAACAAGCGTGGTTTTCTCATCTACAACGTAAGAGATTTGAACTATAAGTGTGTAAGAGTCTTGCCAGGTTGAAGCTTCCAGGATCTAGATTCTCTGGAGTTCTTAGTAAGGTTCTCACCCCAGGACTGTCTTCCCTAGACATAGCTCAACAGAAGGAAGAAACAGAACCAGACCAGCCTTGCTTTGTGCTCCTCCTTTAAGTCAGAAGGTCCTGTTGGCTAGGGGCTCTGCCTGGTCCATTTCTCTCCCCGAGGACCTCTTACCTGGGCTCCTTTTGATTTCCTGCACAGAGCTGGAGGAATCTAGACCATTGGGATTTGGAAAGAAGCTTGCTTCCGATTGGGTGATGTCTCTGGTCCTCAACTCCAGGCACTGCGACTTCTCCTAAACCCGAACCCTTCACTTCCCTGAGCCCCCAGCAAGTCCTCTTGCTGACTTTCTGTAAATCCACAAACTTGCTTTCCCTAAACCTATGCCTGGTGCACATCTGTTGGTTGAGGAAGGATCCTACAGAGGAGGAGGGAAAGGAAAGACAAATGCTTCTTCTGCAGCTCTCCCATGCTCCCTCTGGCCCTCCCACCCAAAGAATGTTTCCTAAGCTCCCTGGAGGACACTAGCTCCAGCTACCATGGTTCCCCCACCTGGTTGGATCAGACAGGCTTCCTTTAAAGGGACAGGGCTGAGGACTGTCTAGTAGCTTCCCTGTTGTCCCAGGCCTTACCTCCCAGTTTCTTCTCTTATTAGAATTGTCGCTCCAGCATTTGCCTTTAAAGTGATTATCTAAGGGTTGTCTCCTCAGCGGGCCAGTTCGCCTTCCAACCTCAAGGAGCTCCCTTAATTCCCCACACAGGCAGGGCACAGGCTGGGGAACAGTATTGCCATCGGTGTCTGGATGGGAATTTCTGCACAGCCCAATACTAGATTCTGTCTTTCTGGTTCTGTGGAAATTTTCAGACCTTTTCTCCTTCTGACTCCTGCTGACTGGCGTCCTGGGGGTCTGGAGGCTCACCAAAGGACCATCTCAGAGCAAGAAGGGCATGACCTAACTCCTGCCTCCAGAAAGCACTCTGAGGCTTATATGTTGGGGAAGCCGGCCCTCCCAAGTTGCCTGAAGCCATAGGGTTGGTGGGCTGGACTTTGGGGAGGGGGCCCAATCCAAACACGTTTTGTTTGGCTTTGTGGGTATGATGGGTCATGCATGAACCCCTGAACTCTTGTACTCCCCCTCCCAACACACATACTCTGGTGGAGTGTAAGGTGGCCTACCTGGGTTCAGAAGCAAAACCTCACACTGAGGAAATTAGCTACACCTGAGTAGTCAGACTCCCCCACTGACGTCAAAGGGCCCCTTCCCACCCCACCAGGTGTTTTGGAACTACGGGAGAGGGGTCTTGATCACTGTGGGACTTCTGAGGAAGAAAAGCAAACAAAGGGGTGGGAGGAGCCCAGTGGGCCCCCACATTCCAGGGAGAGGTGGGGAATGGTGTGGGGAGAATATCAGTTCCCTGCACAGGTGCCTGTCCTTGGTGTTGCTGACTCAGGGCCCCTGGCCATCTGCTGATGACACCTGGACCTCCACCTTTCTCTTGGCTCAGCCCTTGATGCTTGTCTCTTGCCTTCTTGGTCTGGCCTTTCCTAAGGGCTCCTGAGCTTGTGGTGAGCTCACTCCAGCTACCTAAACATCCATCCACCCCAGACATAACAGAGAGATACCACCTGTGAACAACACATAACCAGTCTGAAAAGACAGGAGGCAATTGCTCCTTAAGAAGCCATTCAGGAAGTTTGCATGCAGCCCTGAGCCAAATGACTGTGGTGCTCAGAAGTGCAGTGAGTATCTGTCACACACGCCACCTGTGAACAACACATAACCAGTCTGAAAAGACAGGAGGCAATTGCTCCTTAAGAAGCCATTCAGGAAGTTCGCATGCAGCCCTGAGCCAAATGACTGTGGTGCTCAGAAGTGCAGTGAGTATCTGTCACACACACTAGACTTAGGGTCCTCCCCAGCAGGTCCTACTGAAGGCTAGACCTCAGGTACCAAGGGCTCTCCAAAAGATCCACTGACGTCTACAGACTGTCCTTGAAGGCTCAATCAGAATTCACTTCAAAATAGAAATTTCTTCACAGTGATCATGGCTCCCTTCAACTCTAAATGTCCAATCTTGTAGATAGGGAGGAGACCCGTATTGACCACCAGGGACTAAACCTGGGGAGGTCAGATTCCTCCAGGGGATAGGGCCAGAGTCCATGTGGAATAAACTCACACTGGAGCTAGACCTCCAGGGAGCAGCTTCTTTTGCTTCATGCTGCTGCAGCAGCTCGTGCAGCTGAAGGAGGGGGCTGGGGGCTCCTTGTTATCAATTCACAGAGGGTTAAAAAGGACCTGTCATCTTCCCCCAGACCCCTTCTTTGGGGCCTTGGAATTTCTAGTTCCACTTGGGTAGAAAGGTTCCCTGTGGATTATTCTATCTTCTCTGAATGGCTAGAGGCAGGAAAAACTACGCAAGTCAAAAAACGTCACATAAAATGTGAATGCCCTTAAAGTTGCCAAACGAGACTGTGGTTTATAGAGCAGAAATCATGCCCACACTGAAATGGCCAGCCCCCTCCTGGTTTTAGATTATAGCTGTCCCCAGGCCCTCACAACCTTTATGACCCAAGAAAACAAAGCTCAGACTCACAGAGGAAGCACACACAAGCTTGGGCACACCAGTTTGATGAAACCACAAATGCAGGCTGGGCAGACTGAGTTTCTCGATGGGTGATCCTACAGGGTTTAACAGAAGGACCTCTGTCAGGGGGAGAGGGACTGGGAGGAGAAAGTCAAAGCCAAGGCCCAGTGGAATGACCTTGGTCCCCCAGCTTGTGTCCACATAAGCAGCCATGTTGAGCATTTTGCTAACGTGACCAAATGGCTAGCTGGAAAGGTGATAGTGATATATTTTTGGTACATATGGTCATCATGTTCTAACCGTTTTGCCATCTCAGTGATACCTCCTCCTTATTCCTCTATAGGAACTCAGGGTCATAGAATCACAGAAACTTGGAGTTGGAAGGCTGCAATGGTCATCCGATCTAGTCCCCCACCCACAACAAGCACTCCCAACAGGCCTCTGGCCCCTGCTCCTGCACTATCAGTGCAGGAAACTCAGGGTCTCACAGGACACCATTTCTCACGCAACCTCCATTGTTAAGAAGCACCCCTCTCTATTGATTTAAAGTCTCCCACCTAGTGGTGCTCGCTCTATGCTCAGGAGTAACATTGGGCAAGTTGACTTCTCCCACATGCCTTACCTCATACTGGAGGCAGCCATGGCCCCAGCTATTTCTTCTCTTCTTCAAGCCAAATACAACCAGCTTCATCGTTCTCTATGAGAGAAGGGGGCTCCAGACTCTCATTCACCCAGCTTGGCCTCATCTCAGCATGCCCTCCTTTGCCAAAGACCCTCTCAAATGTGTTACCCAGTTTTTCTTTATACTCTCCCTCCTTTTCATCAACTCTATCCTTAGAAATGGCTCCTTCAACATAAGATGCAGATGATCGATCATGCTCACTGTATTAATTTCCCAGGACTATTAACATTTTAACAGATTCAAGCCTTCAATCGAAGGGATGGCTGGGAATGCTTGGCTAGCAGGTTATAGCAAGCTAGGACACTGAAAATTTCCTGGAACCCTTAAAATCATGCTTGATACATTCCCTGAACAGAAGACCAACCTGACAAGACAGTTTTACTCAAGATAGAAATTGGTGCTGTGAACTTAAGTGGGCTCAGGCAGTCTGTGATATTGTCCTCATCTCCACCTAAGGTGAGACTACTCACCTGGCCAGGCAGATCCCCGTAAAATGAATTCCTTGAAGGCAAGAACTGGTCTGATTCTTTCCTGGTTTATTGTCAAGCCCAGGGCCTGAGTAACATATTAATAGTTCCTCATGCAATGTCTTCTGGATGAATGAGTGAGTGAGGTCAGGCCACAGATAGAGTTTCTGTGGTCATGAAAGTTGGCAAATGGCCCTTGGCAACCAACACAGGCACCCAACTGTGATGGAAGAAGGGGAAGGGAAGAAGTTTGGGGCCACAAGTTACCAGAGATGTATCTGATTTTTGGAGGAAGAGGGGATATACAACAACAAAGGAATACTACAAATATGCATGGAGATTCAATTTCAGCCCCCATCCCAGAGATTTTACGAAATTAAAAACATGATTTTTGAACTAAAAATTTCAATGTACCTGTTGGATTGAAGGAAAGAACGGTAACTGTTGGGACATGAAAGTACCTCCAAAGCAGAGCAAAAATACAGATGATAAAAATTGTAAAGAAGAAGATAAGCAAATTGGAACAGAGATCAAAGGGGCCTAATATGGATATAAGAGTTCCAGAGAGAGAACAAGGAAGAGATGGAAGAAAAATATAAACAAACGTTAGAAGAAAAGTTGCTTGAGCTGAAGAAAGATTCGAATTTGCAGATTGAAAGTCAGGATGAGAAAAGACATGCACTTAGGCTTAACTTCATAAAATTCCTGAAGTCCAGAGAGAGAGAGCATCTTACAATCCTCCAGAAAGAACAGGTTATTTACAAAAGAAAAAAAGATAAGGTTGGCATCAGATTTCTCATTCGTAACATTCAGAAAGCCGGAAAATAAAGGAGCAAGATCTACAGACACCCGAGGGAAGGGCTACAACCTAAGGACTCCACACCCAGCCAAAATGCCATCCACTCTTCAGGAAAAAGAAAAATTGTGGACGTGCAAAAAGTCAGAGAACATGTCACCCGTGGTCTCTCATACATTATTTGAAGAAAATACTCAAGAAAGAGCTCTAAACAAGTATAAATAAATCAGAACAGAGATTGAAAGACAAGGGAAGATGAAGAATAGAGGAAAGAGTAATAAAAGGTAACATGTCCAATACAGTAGTAAACTCCACACGGACAATGATAGAATTACGGGGAATTGTGATATATGGAGCTCAGTAAGTATTCTTGTAAAAAGAAGAGGCATATTACAAGGGGAAAAATTAAAAATGATAAATAATCTCAGCAGAATTTAGAGGTAGGAGATAGCTGGAGAGGTAAAAGTGTTTTAAGGCTGGGGCACTGGGAAGGGGTATAGTGAAAGCATTATAAAGGCTTTAGTTCCTTGGAGTTGGGAAGGGGCATTGGAGAGACAGGGTATCTTGTCAGGTGAACTATCTGGCATCTTGTTTTTACATACGAGGGTACTTCACAAAGTTTGTGGAAAAATGGAACAAAAAGGGAATATAAATATTTCCATGAACTTTTTGAAGAACCTTCAAAATAATATAGAAACATACTTTTTGATCACGAGTGTTGGGCAAGGGGCAGTAATGACTAGTGAAATGGAAAACAACAGACCTTCCAAATTAGCACAGGGAAGAAAGAGATAGTAATACGATCAAATATGCAAAATGAGCAACATGAAAAAGCAAAAGTAGCAATGAAAAATAAATAGTTCAAAAATAAAGTAAGATCAATGTGCAATGCTGAATATACTAAGTATCCTGATTTGAGCATCACGTATTGCACACAGGTATTGATATTCAACACTGGACCCCACAGGTACATACAATCAATTGCATTTCCATAAAAAAGTGGGATGAAAGAATAAGCTGATAGTTAGACTAAACATGAAAAGGGTGAGGGGCTGGCCCGGTGGCGCACTGCTACAGTGTGCTGCTTGGGAGCGCGGCGGCGCTCCCGCCGAGGGTTCGGATCCCACATACAGACTGGTTCCTGCTCACTGGCTGAGCGAGGTGC
>NW_007729733.1:60343-61261 GCF_000696425.1 Galeopterus variegatus
CGAGGGTTGCGATCCTGTTGCCGGTCCCGGTCCGGTACGGGCACGACACTGAGGGTTGCGATCCGTTGCCGGACATGAAAAAAGACAAAAAAAGGAAATAAAAAACAAAACAAAACATGAAAACGGTGAATTAACCTATTAAATTAGAGAAACAGTAAGATTAGATTAAAACATAAAACATTGCTGTATGTTATTTTTAAGAAATACAGTTAAAATAAAATGGTAAAGTTAAAAAACATAAAAGGAGATAATAAAGGTTAAAACAAAGAAAATACCAGAAAGAAGGTACGACGACATTAATATTTATCTAATTGGAATGGAAGTTGGAAGCAGTAACTAGGATAAAGATGGGTAGTTTGTAAGGGTAAAAGACAAAACCCACAAAGAATTAATGATAGTCATAAATCGATAGGCATCAAACAATGTAGCAGCTAAATACATGAGGCAAGCATTTTAGAAATGCAAAGAGAAATTGATAAAACTCTAGAATTATAATTGATTTTAGTAAGATCTTTTTGGAATTATGACTCCATAGACAAAAAATAAATAAAGACATAGAGGAACTGAGATCCTCGGGTAACCACCAATCTATTCATCTCCTTATTTTGTCATTTCAAGAATATCACATTATTTTTTTATTTTAAATTTAAGTAAGGATAATTTTTTAATGCATAAAAAACAATATACTTTTGGCAAGAACAAATAGAAGCAAAATTAGAATAATTGTCTGAAAGGGAATAAGGAATGAATATAAAATGGAATAATAATAATAAATAAGAACAAGGGAGGGGGCAAGATGGCGACGGGTCTGGAGCAGCCGTGCCAGGAGACAGCGCGATCCTGAGAGCTGTGCGCTGTGATACCAGAGTATTAATTGCATTTCCAAGAGCAACAAAAGGCGAATAATTCTTTCAACAA
>NW_007729733.1:61987-64134 GCF_000696425.1 Galeopterus variegatus
TAGTGAGGGCAGGCCAGCCATTCCGGTTGGCTCCGCTCCGCACTGAGATGTGCCATTTGCTTACCTCGACGTGGGGCACCCCGGGGCCTGTGGACCGGCCTACAATCCCACTCCCCCCGCAGATCTCAGACGGGGCTGGTAGCATGGGGAGCCCCTGGCCAGCATAGGGGGGGCAGGGAAGAGGAACCCGCCCAGATCGTCTTTCCGCCACACCCTGGGCATTGGCCCCAGATAAACTCCCTCTTCCTGGGAGGCAGATTCCATCTCTGGGGACCTCAGTTTGGAAGAGCCCCTAACTGATTTCTGGTGGGGAGAGGGGAGCCCGGAAACCCCTCAAGCTACATTGAAGGTGCTAGTGACCCCTCCAGAAAGGCCGACCCGTGCGGGGGGGAGTCAAAGAGGAATTGTGTGCTGAGGGACCCTCCCCCGAGGAGTTCAATCCCGGCAGTCGGAGAGTCAGGACACCTGCTGGGCAGGGTGGGGCAGGGCACATCTTTGATGACTCAACTGAAAGTCAAGGTTTGTAGAAGACACGCCTCAGCCCTGTTCTGAGCACACAGAGAGGGGAGGGTCCCGGCAAAAAGAGGCGGAATCTCAGAAATAAATAAATAAAGAAAGAACAATTACACATTCTGAAGGAACGCNTCTGCCTCAGTCTTCTGTGTGTCTGTTGTTTTTAATAAAAGTACCAGTCATATTGGATTAAGGCCAACCCTAATGACCTCAGTTTACATTGATTACATCTGGAAAGACCCTATTTCCAAATAAGGCAAACTTCTAAGGCACTGGGGGCTAAACTTCAATATATCTTTCTGGGGAACACAATTCAACCCATAACAGTAGTATTATATGGCCAAGCAGACTTTGCAGATATTCTGGGATCGAGAGATTATCCTGGATTACCCATGTGGGCCCCAAATGTAATCACCAGAGTCCCTAAAAGAGAAAGGCAAGAAGGTGAAGGAGGAGGAGGAATGCCATAGAAGCAGAGAGAGAGAGATTTGATGATGCTGGCTTTGAAGAGGGAGGAAGGGACCATAAACCAAGAAAATACCCCTCTAGAAGCTGGAGAAGGCACGAAAATGGATTTTCCCTTAGAGTCTCTGGAGGGAACACAGGTTTGATTTCTACTTAGTGAAACTGATTTGGTAATTCTGACCTCCACAATGGAAAAGAATAAATGTGTGTTGTTTTAAGCCTCCAAGGTTGTAGTAATGTGTTATAGCAACCATCGGAAACTCATTTGACAGCTGTATAGGATTTTTTTTTTGCCAGTTGGAGGAATTTGAATGTGGATTGTAATATGATTGCGTCAGTATTAAATCTGTTGGGCGTAATAATGGTATTGTTGTTATATAGAAAAATATCCTTATTTTTAAGAGAAACATGCTACAGTGTTTAGGGAGAAGCGTCAACATATTGGCAAGTTAATTTTCAAATGGTTCAGGGAGTATGCACACGCGTGTGCATGTGTGTGTGTGCATGCTTGTGTGCATAAAAAGAAAGATAAAGTAAATGCAGCAAAACAGTAACAATTAGTGAATCTAGGTGAAGGGTATGTGGTGAATCTTTGGACTATTTTTTTTNTTAATCCAATATGACTGGTACTTTTATTAAAAACAACAGACACACAGAAGACTGAGGCAGAGATTGGAGTTACGCTGCCACAAGCCAAAGAATGCCTGGGGCTACCAGACACTGAAAGACACAGATGGATTGATCCTCCACTAGTGGCTCTGGAGGTAGCATGGCCCTGCCTACAACTTGATTTCAGACTTCTAGCCTCCAGAACTATGAGAATAAATTATGTATATTTTGTTGCCATTGTTGGAACTAATCCTTACACCTGACAAGCTTTTATGAGTAATATTTTGGGGTGGAAAAACTGTCAACATATAATTATATTAAGTAGGTTTTATGGTACTTGAAGTAGGAGGAGGCAGAGATGGCACCAGCAATACTGTTAATTCCTGGGTATCTAAATCAAGCTTCCATCTCCCTCATTGGTGAATCTCCACATGAATAAGGTAGGCATGTGCTCATTCAACAGCTGTATAGGATTTGGCTTGCGGCAGCGTAACTCCAATCTGCCTCAGTCTTCTGTGTGTCTGTTGTTTTTAATAAAAGTACCAGTCATATTGGATTAA
>NW_007729733.1:65714-66531 GCF_000696425.1 Galeopterus variegatus
CACTCCAGGTTACTTTTAAAAGGCTTACATCTGTTTGAGAGTGATCATCCATATATTAACTAGCACTCTGGATGATATCCCATTAATAATACTTTGTTATAATCTTTAGAGCTAATGGTGACTTATTTGATTGCACTAACCCCGGGTAAATAAACACAAGGAATTTTTTGTATCATATGTAACAGTTGAATTTTTCCTTTTTAGTACACATCTCAATTTTAAGTTCCACTTCCATTCTACCACTGGTGAACACCAGATAGTTATAACATCATTCAACTATCTTATACTCCAAAAGCTTATCAAAATTGACCCATTCTTCCAGGAAACAATGTGGCTGGGCACATATTCTCCAGTAGAAGACCAAGCCAGGAATCAGCTTCAAGAGCAGTCCTCTCAGGCAATCCTCAACACCATATATGATTCTTCCACTAACCTGTATAGGCATACATATGCAGTCGCTTCTCAGAAAATTTTTTTTCTTTTGGTTCTTTTTGCTTAGAGGTTTCTTAACATTGGCTAGAACAAGAGCCAAAAAGTCAATAAAGGAACTGACAAAAGACCCGTAGGATAAGCTGAGGACCCCTTGAACTCACTAATCCAGGGATGCCCCAAATGACATTGATTTAGATATTTGGTTACTCAGTTTGAGGCTGAACCTCCGTGTCAGGTAGGGACAGGAAGACGGAACAATAGAAAAATGACTGACTAGGGCCGGCCTGTGGCTCACTCGGGAGAGTGCGGTGCTGATAACACCATGGCCCCGGGTTCGGATCCCGTATAGGGATGGCCGGTTGGCTCACTGGGTGAGCGTGGTGCT
>NW_007729733.1:66870-67760 GCF_000696425.1 Galeopterus variegatus
GGTGAGCGTGGTGCTGACAACACCAAGTCAAGGGTTAAGATCCCCTTACCGGTAATCTTTTGGAAAAAAAATAAAAATAAAAATGACTGACTAGTTAACATCAGGCTATCTCTTTTGAGTAAGGAATAAGGCAAAGGGAACTTCGTTATATCTATTGAAGATTTAAACTAGCCTGTTTGGGGAATCGGCTGTCATCTTTCTCATGATTTCTCTGAGGATGAGACCATAACCTAAGTGATGTAGAACTTAGCAGGGGCAAGTCCATTTTGATTTTTTTTTTTTTTTTTTTTTTTTTAAAGATGACCGGTAAGGGGATCTTAACCCTTGACTTGGGGTTGTCAGCACCACGCCCAGCCAGTGAGCGAACCGGCCATCCTTATATGGGATCCGAACGGCCCCGGAACCACAATAGTCGTGGCGACTCTCCCGAGTGAGCCACCGGGCCGGCCCCCATTTTGATTTTTAGTCTGGTGTTTTGCGGTCTCGTTCAGGAACTTGGTCCCAAACAATGGCCTCCTATAATTTTTATTTAACAAAATCCTAGTAGAACTATAAAGTCATATGCTATATATGGAGCCCTGGATCAATAAGGGGTTAAGTGAAGCTAGTTTTATATGTAGCATTACAAACAATTCTGGGAAAGGACGGGGAAAAAATGGGGTGGGTGGTGACTGAAAAGTGTAAACAGATTCTTAGCAAGGAATATGGCAACTCATAACCAGATATGTCATTGGTTATCAAACATATGAATCACCTGGTGTGTTCCATAGATTGTTCAGCCATGCCTCTCACCCCCAGTGATTTGGATTCAGTGGAACTGTATGGGGCTTAAGGAATATATAATACATATTTAAGTATATATGTATATATGTGTGTGTGTGTGTGTGTGT
>NW_007729733.1:68696-86029 GCF_000696425.1 Galeopterus variegatus
TTGTGGAGAAAGACATCCTCTTCTTTTCTTTGGTCTCTGCTGGTGACTCTCCATGCGTCAATGCACTCCAGAATGGGCTTTGTGGAGAAAGACATCCTCTTCTTTTCTTTGGTCTCTGCTGGTGACTCTCCATGCGTCAATGCACTCCAGATGGGCTTTGTGGAGAGAGACATCCTCTTCTTTTCTTTGGTCTCTGCTGGTGACTCTCCATGCGTCAATGCACTCCAATGGCCGGTGGGCCATCTGCGTGGTGGTTGTCACGTCTGGCCACTTTCACGGCAGCCGTGGTTACTGTGGTGGCTGTGGTGGGCCACCCACATGGAGGTGATGTTTTTGGCATGCTCCTTGGCGCTAGTCGTGTGCCTGGATGTGTGTGTGTGGGGGGTCCAGTTCCCGGGTCCATGCCCCGGGCCCCCAGGAGGGTCCAGCGGCCTTTGAACTGTTTTAGGGAACATTGCTTTTTAAGGTATCCAGCCTCAGAAATTAAGAGGACCTTGGGACCGGCCCGTGGCTCACTCGGGAGAGTGCGGTGCTGATAACACCAAGGCCACGGGGTTGGGATCCTATATAGGGATGGCCGGTTGGCTCACTGGCTGAGCGTGGTGCCAAGGGTTGAGATCCCCGTACAGGTCGGTCATCTTAAAAAAAAAAAAAAAAAAAAAATTAAGAGGACCTTTTTAAAAACTGTCTAATTTTTGGTGCCTCTCCTATTTTGGCAGAGAAAGAGAATGAATTGTTCCAGATAAGGGACAAATCTTTTTAAGGCTAAGTTTTAACAATACGAGCTGCTGAGTAAAGTCCCTGGAGAACATTTTATAATTAGCAGGCCCAGGGTTTTAAAACCCCTTGAGCACTTCTAAGTCCTCTTTCTGCCAAACGTCCTTATCCAGAGGACTGTAAAATACCAGGCTACAACTATGGAGATTTGTGTGGGTGAATGAATACCTGCGGAAAAACGTTTACTATCCATAACGGGAGCCTTCATAGTATTATCATTCTGACGGTGTCTAATCCGAGTAGCAAGTACCTATTGATTCAGTGTACCCGAAAGGAATACCTCACAAGAAGGGTGTGTAAAGTAAATTGGTCCAACAACAGAATGGAGGTATCCAGGGACGGGAGAAAAATTCGCTGTAGGTGCTAGGGCGTGGTCTCCAAGGACTGACTGTTTTATTTTTTACATTAAAGTTTCCAGCGCTCAAGAGAGGATGCAGTTATTTTACAGCACTGACCCAACCAAATCGCTTTAGACAAACCACTGCTTAACGCCTCCTTTTTCTCCATTTTCCTGAGTACTTTACATTGGACAGCACACACATCGCGTGCTGTTTCACTTTTGAAAGAGTTAAGTTTTGTGCACATGGATGAGCACAACACCCTCAGAGAGCTCTCCTTCAAGCTAGAGTACACGGCCCCATCCTGTGTTCATCTCTCGTCTTGCAAGTAAGGTGGGTACTAACTAGGGAAACGGGTAGGCGAAGAGCACACAGCGTCTTTCACTGAGAAGGTGGGTGGCTCTGAAAAGAGCCTTTGGTGTCTGGCGGCCGGCAGGGACTCACTTGGAGCTGGTGTACTTGGTGACCGCCTTGGTGCCCTCGGACACGGCGTGCTTGGCCAGCTCGCCGGGCAGCAGCAGGCGCACGGCAGTCTGGATCTCGCGGGAGGTGATGGTGGAGCGCTTGTTGTAATGGGCCAGGCGGGACGCTTCGCCGGCGATGCGCTCGAAGATGTCGTTGACGAACGAGTTCATGATGCCCATGGCCTTGGACGAGATGCCGGTGTCGGGGTGGACCTGCTTGAGCACCTTGTACACGTAGATGGAGTAGCTCTCCTTGCGGCTGCGCTTGCGCTTCTTGCCGTCTTTCTTCTGGGCTTTAGTGACGGCCTTCTTGGAGCCCTTCTTGGGAGCCGGAGCGGATTTTGCCGGTTCAGGCATCGCGAAGAGCAGCGGCAGCAAAAGCTCAGAACGAACGAAGAGGTACGACCACGAACGCAAACACAGCAGCGGGACTGGGGCCGGCCGGAAACAACTGGATACTTATAGAGGCCGTACGCAAATGAAGGCTCCGGTTACGCTGCGTTCTGATTCGCGAGTTTTCAGCGATGCCGATGCGAGGGAGACGAGATTATGTAAATGAGTGGATTCTGCCTGAGCTACCCTATTGGTCACCAGGACAAAGCTATGCGTTAGCCAATCAAAGAGTTCCGTGGACAATCGCCGTTCTACCTATAAAAGAGTGAAGCGGGGCCGTTTACGGCGACTTTCTCGGTCGCCGAGCAGAAGCTGGTTGTAGGGACTTTTTGCTGTCATGTCTGGCCGTGGCAAGCAAGGAGGCAAGGCCCGTGCCAAGGCCAAGTCGCGCTCGTCCCGCGCTGGCCTCCAGTTCCCAGTGGGCCGGGTGCACCGCTTGTTGCGCAAAGGCAACTACGCCGAGCGGGTGGGGGCCGGCGCGCCCGTCTACATGGCGGCCGTGCTGGAGTACCTGACCGCGGAGATCCTGGAGCTGGCGGGTAACGCGGCCCGGGACAACAAGAAGACGCGCATCATCCCTCGCCACCTCCAGCTGGCCATCCGCAACGACGAGGAGCTGAACAAGCTGCTGGGCAAAGTGACCATCGCCCAGGGCGGTGTCTTGCCTAACATCCAAGCCGTGCTGCTCCCTAAGAAGACGGAGAGTCACCACAAGGCAAAGGGCAAGTGAGGCTGACGTCTAGAGGCTCATCCCAGGCCGCGTCTCGAGGGGACACGTGTGAAATCAAAGGCTCTTTTCAGAGCCACCCACTTTTTCACATTAAAAGAGTTGTTACAGTAACTAACTCCCAATTCCCTGTTTTTCGGTAGTAAATGCCGATCCTGGAGGCGGAGCGGGGGGGGGGCGAGTATCCTTGTTTCTTCCTCCCCACCCGTTCCTTGGCTTCTTCGGGTTCTGAGCACTTTAGCTCTTACTCGGTAGGTGGAGGTAACCAAGCACCTTGGGCGCGCCACAGTCCACGTGAGCGCTAACGCGGTAGGCTGATACTCGTCGCGTTGTGCCAAGTCTCGGTGCCCAATGCGCTCCTCCCAACCTCCCGCAGCCGTTTGCCCGACACTCAAACGAGGGGGACGTACCACCACCACCCTTCCCCTCCCGGTAGCGGAGCGGGCAGTTCTCGGGAGCGTGGCTGAGCTGGGTCTTAACTGGGCTGGCTCTGCTCGTTTACTTTTTAAAAATAAGTCAAAAGGCGCCTTCGCGGCGGCCATACGGGCTCCTCTTAGGCTTTCGGAGGCGGAATCTTGTGCCCCGGGGGCAGACAACTCTCCGAACCGAAAAGCACCGGGGGGCGGCGGGGAGGACTCGGAGAAGGTGGCAAGGCGTTCGGGGCTTGGGGGACAAACAAGGTTGAGGTTCGATTCGGGGGCTACACAGTGTAAGGAGGAAGAGGGTAGCGTGCTCTGAAGGAGTGAAGGGCTGAGGAGCAAACTGACGAAGCCGCGATCAAGAATGACTTTCACTCTGAAAGAATGAGGAAAAACAAGGGAGGAAAACCGTTGGCAGACTGGGAGGGAGGGAGGGCGGGCGGGCGCAGGGAGGGTTGTGCCCAAGGCAACCCGTGACGCTAGGACGGGTGACATCACAGCCAATGGACAGCCAGCGCGGGACTTTCAATTGTTGCTCCGCCCAGTCGGGAAAAGCCTGTGCCTATAAAGACCGCTGCGGCGGAGCGGGACCGCTACTCTTCCTGTTGCCGTGCTCGCGAGCTCGCGCTTTGCTTGGCCATGGCCCGTACAAAGCAGACCGCCCGCAAGTCGACCGGTGGCAAGGCCCCGAGGAAGCAGCTGGCCACTAAGGCGGCTCGCAAGAGCGCGCCGGCCACGGGCGGCGTGAAGAAGCCGCACCGCTACCGGCCGGGCACCGTGGCGCTGCGGGAGATCCGGCGCTACCAGAAGTCCACCGAGCTGCTGATCCGCAAGCTGCCGTTCCAGCGGCTGGTGCGCGAGATCGCGCAGGACTTTAAGACGGACCTGCGCTTCCAGAGCTCGGCCGTGATGGCGCTGCAGGAGGCCAGCGAGGCCTACCTGGTGGGGTTGTTCGAAGACACGAACCTGTGCGCCATCCATGCCAAGCGCGTTACCATTATGCCCAAGGACATCCAGCTAGCCCGCCGCATCCGCGGGGAGCGGGCTTAAGTGCGCGGCCGCTTCGAGGTTCCATCACATCCAAAGGCTCTTTTCAGAGCCACCCACAGCAGCACTTGGAAGAGGCTGCACCGCTTACCCTTTGCGTTCTCGTGGCGCACGCTGCCACCTCCCGGGAGCGGGGAGGGAGTTGTCAGGCTCCCCACAGGGGATGTAGGGCTAGGCGCCAGGTCTGGGCCCGATTGCTGGGGCGCTGTTTCGAGCCTTGTAGTGTTTGGTCGGTCTAGTTACCTGGCCTGGCTAGGTTGCCGCTGCCGTCTTGGGCACGGCCAGGACACCGCAGCGTCCCGGTCGGGCTCTTCTGGGGCGTCCGTTCGCACTCGGCCGCGGCTCGGCATTGCAAGTTGTCGGGGGAGGGGCGCCGGAGTCGAGAAGGAGCCGAGGCCGGAAGCAGCCGCTAGCGGACGCTCAGGTCTCGCGGTCGGGGGAACGCCTGGGCTGGTCTTTTCCGCAGCGGAGAGCGGCAATGGCCTCACCAGGCGCGGCTCTTGGCTCTTTCTTGAGCTGCGGAGGGAAATCGTTACCTCGGCCTCGCCCGGCTTCTGCTCTTCGGCTGCCGGCCGGTTGTCTGTGAGGCCCGGGCTGCCCTTGCACGGAGGGGACACCCCACCCCACCCCCCTCAGTGCCAACCACAACATCCCCCTGTGGGCAACGGATATGAGCTGTTGTACACTTGACTTCAAGTGAGTCGTTTCCCACCCTGGTCCGTAGAGTGATAGTCACTCTATTCCGGGTGGCCATTTTATTCTCTTAAAGCTGCGACGTGTGTCTGTGTTCTCTGCCCGCAGTGTAGTTCCTTTACATGTTTTCTTCAGAGATGTGGAGAGTTCTGTTAATTGAGAGTTCTGTTAATTCCCAGCGTGGGAAGAGTAATAGATCAGAGAACGGGGTCCTTTAATGGCTAGATGAAGTTCCGTACCCTAGGGAATAGTGACGAAAGAGGCCTTAGGGATGATTTCTGTACCGTTTGGGAGGTGGGAAATCCAAGATTTCTTAATGGGTGGCAACGTGGGGCACGGTCTTACGGAGCCCACTCTACATAGGGCTCAGATACAAGATAATGTATAGGTCTTAGATGATACCTTCTAACCTTCTAAGTCACTTATTTGAAAGAGGCCAGGGTATGTTTTGTGTTTTGTTTCAGTACAGTTGACAGGTTAAAAGCACTTGTTACCGAGATCAGTGAGAAGTCAGAGAGGAAAAGGAGTAAACTTAGTTTTGTAAAGCTGCCATTTTGCCTTTTTGAGATGTGTTAACAAAAGGGAGAGCAATGTAGGTGGCTTCTCCTGCTATGGATTGCCACTTGTTTCTGCTCCAGGGTCACAGCACTTTCTAGAGCATGCCTCTGGATCTCTGTGCAGGCCCTCATTCCCTACTTAGGCTCACAATGTAGAATCTGTATCTCTGAGTTCAAAGTAGTGACTTTCAGAGCTGAGGGATTGAGGGCCACCACCTTTGCACCCAGCATCTCAGGCCCAGGAGTGGCTGAGCAGACTGCAAAACTGGGGATGTCTGTGCCAGTCCTCTGTGTCCTCTGCCTGCTCCCAAGATCCCACTGCTTTACCTCACCAGTCTGAGCGCCTGAATTCCATCAAGTCTCTGTGACTGAATCTCAAAGGGAAGTTTAGTGGTGGTGTTGATATCCAGTCAGGAATATAATATTTGTTTCTGACATTGAAGGCCTGCACTCACAGGAATCTTTCAAATCTATTTATTTGGGAGATCATCAATATAAGATAACAATTTAAAATGAAAGTACTTTGCTTGTTTTTTCTTTCATTCTATTTATTTTTCATTTTTTTAAAAATATAAGTTTTAGCATCTAATTTTTTGTGCTTACTCATTCTGTACTCTCAGATGAGAGTTAAAGGATATTTAAGGACAAGGTAAGTAAATACCCTTCCTTTAATAAGTAACTTCTGCATGGCTAGCTTGGTTGCAAGAAAAGTCTACCTGGAACCTGGAGTTTTTAAAAAGGGAAAAACATAGTCTACCTGGAACCTGGAGTTTTTAAAAAGGGAAAAACATAGTCTACCTGGAACCTGGAGTTTTTAAAAAGGGAAAAACATAGTCTACCTGGAACCTGGAGTTTTTAAAAAGGGAAAAACATAGTCTACCTGGAACCTGGAGTTTTTAAAAAGGGAAAAACATAGTCTACCTGGAACCTGGAGTTTTTAAAAAGGGAAAAACATAGTCTACCTGGAACCTGGAGTTTTTAAAAAGGGAAAAACATAGTCTACCTGGAACCTGGAGTTTTTAAAAAGGGAAAAACATAGTCTACCTGGAACCTGGAGTTTTTAAAAAGGGAAAAACATTCTTATTTTTTTTTTGAGACCGGCTGCACGGCGCTCAGCCAGTGAGTGCTGTCAGCGCACTGGTCATCCCTATATAGGATCCGAACCCGCGGCGGGAGCGCCACTGCGCTCCCAGCGCTGCACTCTCCCGAGTGAGCCATGGGCCGGCCCGGGCCGGCCCCCGTAAGACAACTTTCTTGATCATCATTTATTTGCACCTGGAAAAGGCCAGTATTTGGTTTTTTGTCTCAGCATGGTTGATAGGTTAAAGTATTTCAGGCTTGATGAGAATTCACAGAGGGGAGTAGAAACTGAAGCAGATGTACTTTCACAACTTGTTTAACCTTCAAAAGGGTATACAAAAAAAGGGAGAACAGTATGGACTTTGGCCACTCCCGACAAGAAGCCCACCAGTTTTCAGTCCCAGTCTCTCAGGGATTTTCAAAATAGACCCTGCTGTGGCTGAATTATGTACCACCACCATCACCCCCAAATTCACACCTGAAGTTCTACCCCCAGGACCTCAGAAAGTAACCGTACTTGGAGACAGGACCTTAAAAGAGATAATCACGTTAAAATATGGTTATTAGGCTGTGCTCTAGTCCACTAAGTCTGGTGTCTTATAAGAAAAGATTAGAACACAGACAACACAGACTTAGGTGACCATGTAAGAACACAGTGAGAAGCCAACCCTCTGCAAGCCCAAGAAGAGAGACCTCAGAACATACCAAACCTGACAACATCTTGATCTTGAACTTCTAGCCTCCAAAATTGTGAGAAAATTAATTTCTGTTGTTTAAACCACCAGTCTGTGGTATTTTATTATGGTAGCCCCAGCAAACTAATCTAGGCCCCATGGTCTCTGCTCACAGCCTCATTCTCTGCTCAAATCCATATGGATGATGGGAGCCCTGAGATGTGTACTCTGTGAGTTATAAGCAGAAGTAGCACTGACTTAGAGTTGTGTGGGGACAGCACCTTTGCACCCAGCATCTCATCCATTAAAGTTTGCTTTCAAAGATCCAGCCTGGTGGGCCGGCTCGTGGCTCACTCGGGAGAGTGCGGTGCTGATAACCCCAAGGCCCCGGGTTTGGATCCCATATGGGGAGGGCCGGTCAGCTCACTGGCTGAGCGTGGTGCTGACAACACCAAGTCAGGGTTAAGATCCCCTTACCGGTCATCTTTTAAAAAAAAAAAAAAAAACAAAGATCCAGCCTGGGGTATACACCCAGAGGAATGAAATCATGTCAAAGGGATACCTGTACTCCCACGTGTATTGCACCTCTATCTACAATAGCCAAGAGCTGGAACCAACCTAAATGTCCATCGTTGGATGACCAGATAAGGGAAATGTGGTATGTTTACACAATGGAATACTACTCTGCCATAAAAAAGAATGAAACACTGCCATTCACAGTAATATGGATGAACTTAGAGAAAATTATAAGTGAAATAAGCCAGACACAGAGAACTAATGCATGTCCTCACATATAAGTGGGAGCTAAAAAAAATAAAGATACAACAATCACAATAATATGAACTTTCAAAAGGAGAGAACAGAAGTGAGGTTGCCAGAGGTGGAAGAGGGGGAAGGGAAGATGGGTAAGGGAGAAACTGGAAAGGGCCATGAAAAATTATTGTATAATGTTGAATATCCTAATTAAACTGATTTGAGGGCCGGCCCGTGGCTCACTCGGTAGAGTGCGGTGCTGATAACACCAAGGCCACGGGTACGGATCCCATATAGGGATGGCCGGTTCGCTCACTGGCTGAGCGTGGTGCTGACAACACCAAGTCAAGGGTTAAGATCCCCTTACCGGTCATCTTTAAAAAAAAAAAAAAAAAACTGATTTGAGCATCACATATTGCACACAAGTACTGATATTCAATGCTGTACCCGACAGATATGTACAATCAACTGTGTTTCAATAAAAAATAATAAAAAGGTGCAGCCTGAAGTTCTCAGAGGGTGAATGACCTTCCAGTTTGTCAGAGCCATTAGTGGCTGAGCAGACTCCTGAGTGTATAGATTTCCATGCCAGGAAATCCCTCCAAGGATCATACTCCCTGAACTGAAACAGATTTAAAAGCAAGATGTCAACAAACTTAAAATCCCAAAGATACACAAGACTTCTCTCCATTGCTCTGAGATTTGATAACAGCCTGTACATGTCATGGCTAAGGCAGTTCAGGAGTCCCTAATTTATTGGGAATGGCTATGTCCTGCCTTCATTCTTCTCATTTTTTTGCCCACCTCTGCCCTCTCTGCTATAGCAGTGGTGTGCTCACTCACCAGACTCAAAGATTGCAGGGTGCAGAAGGAGTGCCATGAAAGAAGGCACAGAGGGAGGAGCACTGGGTAGTCCAGGGCCTGTCTCTCTTGGCTGGTGTGGGACAGTGGAGACCCTCCCTGTTTGGTCTTTCCTGGTTTACTGTCAAAGGTAAGCCCCTTGAAGGCAGGGCCTTGTCTGCCCCATTTTCTGTCTTCTAGGGCAGCAACACAACAGAGGCTCTGGGCCTTGACCATGGAAGTGTTCCACAGTTCTCCATTCTGCAGACTGAGCCCTCTGCTCTCACAAAGGGCAAAGAAACAACAAGTAGTGCAAACAGGTGTATGCACACTCACTTTTTGAGGAAGTATGGCCTATCTGACCCACTCCCTGTCATCCAGCACAGGGTCTGGCCTTAGCAGGACATGGCTGCCTTATCTATGAGCAGCCATCTTGGGGATTTGCCCCACAGGGCCAGGGCAACAGAATCTGGTTCTCACCATGAGCATGGTATGAAAGGACTATGAGTGCCTTCAGGGCTCCCCAAACTGCCACAGGTAGTTTAGTGACAGCTTTGACACCTTTTTGGTAATAGGACAAAGTTGGCATTCCTGCCACTATTCTGTGAAGGCCAAACTTCCTGAGCCTAATAGGAAACTTTTGGAATGTCTTTGTTGGTTTGAGAAAGTGAGGCAAAATAGTACCCAAACTTTTTATGTCAATATCAAAATCTGATCATTTCAGGTACATGAAGATTTCGGATTAGTCTTAAAGTCAAGCAAAAAGCAATTCATATTGTCTTGAAAATTCTCATCATGTCCAGCCTGATTCTAGGAAAAATCTGTCATGGAACTGTTATTGTTAGTTGGTTTTGTTGTTGTTGTTGTTGTTGTCTGGTATTGTTAATTGGATTTTGGATCCTTTGATCAGAGCCGATCATGGCCTCAACTAAGGCAGTGGGAATAGACAAAGGTGAAGTGATGGATGTGAAGAAATTGTACAAGGTACATTTAATAAGATTTTGTGATTTAGGCATTTGGAGAATATGAGAAAGGAAGGAGTTTCTGGTCTGAGGAGCTAGGAGATGATGATAAATTTCATTAAGGTGAAGAATGAAGAGAGAAATTTCTTTTGAAACCAAGAAGATGCATAAAGGCCCTCCCAGCATTGAAATTGACATTCCTGTTACCTATCTAAGAGAACACATCCACCAGGAGTTGGGAATATTAATCCATTCAGTAAAGGGGTTCAGCTGGAGATATTTGTGGGGAAGCCCTCAACAGATAGATAAGGGTAAAATAAGGCAGGGAAGTAGATGAGATCTACCCAGAGAGTAGGGAGAGGAGAAGAGGACTGAGGCAGGCACCCTAGGCAAGCAGGAACATTGATGGGAGTTGGTAGATTAGAATGCCAAAAGATGGAAGGATAGCTGAAGAGGGATGAGGACCACCAGGAGAAAGTATGTCCCAAGGAGGCCAAGGTGGTATCAACAGGGTCATATGATGCACTGTAGTTCAGAGATAATAACTTAACGTTCATTAAGCTCAGTGACTGCTTACTATGCCTTCTATTTCACATCTCTTCTTTTTTCTCTCTCTCTTTTTTTTTTTAAAGATGACCATAAGGGGGATCTTAACCCTTGACTTAGTATTGTCAGCACCATGCTCTCCCAAGCGAGCCAACCGGCCATCCCTATACAAGGATCTGAACGGTGGCCTTGGCATTATCAGCACCACACTCTCCCAAGTGAGCCATGGGCCAGCCCTTCACATCTCTTCTAATCACCACGACAACCATACAAGATGTTTTATCATCCTCCTTTTCTAGACTAGGAGACTTTGAGTATTTTGCCCAAGTTCCCGTAATTATTAAGTGCCAGGGCCAGGGATTCTGTCTGGGACTCCAAAGTTCATATGCTTAAGCAGAAAACACCAAGTGGAGAAGCTCAGAGGGTAAGTGACAGGAGGTACATGATGCCCAAGGTTGAGGGCCTCACTGCTTCCAGTGACTATTTCTATCTGCTTACCCACTCCCCACCTGACTCCACTATCACCAAGCAGAGAAAAACCTCTACTCTATGCCAGAGTCAAGCTTATCATTCCTATGCTTTAAAATCTTTCCATGCTCTCCACCCCATTACCTTCAGAATAAAATCCACATCCACATGTCATAGTCAGTACAGAGAAGTATGAAATAAGTGCAAGGCCACAGGCTTAAGTTAGAGGTTTAACTTTGCCTCTTACTACCTATATGACTTTGGCAGATGCTCGATCTCACTAGGCCTCAGTTTCTCATCTGCAAAGTGGAGATAACAGTACCTGTCCGATGGTATTATTTGGAAACATTTAAAGAAATAATTCCCATAAAGTGGTAAGTATAGTGTCTGATCCAAAATAAACAATAGAAAAAAATATTATTAGTTATTCAGAAAAACTAAAATTATAAAGATAAACCTCCTTACAATCCCTAAATTGTAAACCTCCCCTGGCTTTTGATTAGATGTTCACTAGCTATTCCCCTAACTGCATGAGTTTGTTCTGGCCCTGCCCAATGTCTGCAATTCCCAACTATGTCCATGCCTTGGCAAAACTCTTTTTTCTGTCCAAATATCTTCCCCTCCTTCATAGGCATACTGTTGTCTTCAGGATTCAGCCCTTGGAGCTTTCCTTGTGTGCGTCAGTGCCGCCAGCACCCCCATCACTGATTCTCTGGTTCTAACAAGCATACCCTCTCCTCTGTTTTAGCAGTTCCTCCAGGATTAATTTATCCTTCCACTTCCACACTAGATTCTGAGTTCACGCCTGATGAAGGACTTAATTCCACTGGCCTCTGAATTCTTACTCAAAAAGCAGAGTACCCGGGCCCCTTCTGGTTCACAGGGAATTCTCAGGAATTTGCAGACCAGGAGCAAGTCAAGCCTGGACTCTGGAAGGAATTTCCTCCAGGTTTTGGCCTCAAAAACGGGCCCCTTCTGGTTCACAGGGAATTCTCAGGAATTTGCAGACCAGGAGCAAGTCAAGCCTGAACTCTGGAAGGAATTTCCTCCAGGTTTTGGCCTCAAAAACGGGGAGCAGGTAGCTGCCCTGGGCTCTACCCCTTGCCCACAGACAGCTAAAGCCCACCATTAGTCAGCTTCTGGTGGCCTTAGCTGACAGCAGAGTTCCCCACTAGCAACCCCCTCAATAGGATCAGTGCTTGAAGGGAGATGCTTTAGGGAGGGACGCACATTTGTGGTAGACTGAATAATAATCCCACAAAGATATCCACATCCCAATCCCTGGAGTTTGTGAATATGTTACCTTTTACAGCAAAGGACTTGCAGATAGGAATCAGTTAAGGACCTTGAGATGGAGAGCTTATCCTGGATTATTAGGATGGGCCCTAAATGTAATCACAGACTCCTTATTAAAGGGAGACAAAAGGGTCAATGAGAGAGAAGGTGATGTGATGACAGAAGCAGAGATTGATGTGGCCAGGAGCCCAAAAAAGCCAGCAGTTTCTAGAAGCCAGAAGAGTCAAGGAACAGATTATCCCTCTGGAGCCTCCAGGATGAACCAGTCCTTCTGTTATTTGTTCTAGCCCCTTAAGACTCATTTTGGCCTTCTGACCTCCAGAACTATAAAAGAATAAATCTGTATTGTTTTAAACCACTATTTTTTTTTTTTAAAAAGATGACCGGTAAGGGGATCTTAACCCTTGACTTGGGGTTGTCAGCACCACGCTCAGCCAGTGAGCAAACCAGCCATCCCTATATGGGATCCGAACCCGTGGCCTTGGTGTTATCAGCACCGCACTCTACCGAGTGAGCCACAGGCTGGCCCTAAACCACTAATTTTGAGGTAACTTATTAAAGCAGCAGTAGGAAACTAATACACCTTTCTTTCATTCTGAAAAGACACTGGGTTCTTTTTATTTGCAGAGGAGGAGATTTGGGTGTGGTCAGGAGCAAAGGGTAAAGTGTACTTGGAGGGAAGAAAGAAAAGAGGGAAGGAAGGTGGCAGCAGAGGAGAAAAGGGGGACAGGAGACTCCGGGCCCCACAATGAACCTTTTCTTGCTGCAGGCTAGCTCCTCCATGGCCCTGACCAGCCTCCTTCACCTGCTCAGCCCAGAGTTTCTAGAGGCATCACCTATCTTTGCAAGTGTCACTAAGCTGTCCCAGACAATTGTTGACCTCCACCAGTCAGGGACCTCTGTGGGGCTCTCTGAAGCCATCCAGGCCAGGGAGGCCACAGGCTGGCCTCACTGTAGGCTTAGAGCAGCAGCAGCAAGCTCTTCTTGCTCTTGAAGGAAGCTCACAACCAGATTTCTGCTAGAAAGCTGTATTAGTTCCTAGGGCTGCCATACAAATTCTCACAAACTTGGTGGCTTAAAACAACATAAATTTAATCTTTCACAGTTCTGGAGACCAGAAGTTTGAAATCAAGGTACCATGTACCCTCCAAAGGCTCTAGGGGATAATCCTTTCTTGCCTTTCAGCTTCTAGTGACTCCTGATGTTCTTTGGCTTGTAGAAGATATAACTCCAATTTCTGCCTCCATCTCCACATGGACTTCTCTGTGTCTCCAAATATCCCTCTCCTTTCTCCAATAAAGACACCAATCATAGTGTAATGGATTGAATTATATCCCCTCAAACTCCCTGAAGCTTGGATTGTGTCCACCAAGTTTTATGTATTAGAAACTTAGCCCCCACTGTGACTGTTAAGAGGGCGGGAAATCCTATCATGGTAATTGGAAGGTGGAGCCTTGAAGAGGTGATTGGATTGTAGGACTGTGCAGTAGTGAATGGATTAAAAATGGTGGTCAGGGGTGTGGTTCTGAGGACTTTAAAAGAAGAGGAGAGAGTCTGTCTGTCTCTCTGCTCTCTCCGCTTCCACTATATTGCAATGTGAGACCCCTTGGTAACTGTCGCCACCACCAGATGGACTTTGGATTTCCTGGCCCCAGAAACTGTAAGTAATAAATTTCATTTTCTTTATAAATTACCCAGTTACAAGTGTTTTGTTATAAGCAACACAAGCAGACTAATACACAAAGAATTTAAGGTCCACCCTAAATCCTGGATGACTTCATCTCAAGATCTTTAACTATTTACATCGGCAAAGACCCTATTTCCAAGTGAGTTCACATTCTAAGATTCCACGTAGCCATGAATTTCAACCCACTACAGATCCTGAGCCCTGAGCCTCTTGGGAGAGCCATCTAGAAGTAGGCCCAGACTTCCCTGGTCTTCCCTATTTAGGCGCCCATGCACTCTCCACCTCCAAAAGGCTTTTCTTTCAGTCACTTACACCTGAGCATGAAACTAAGCATGACAGCTTTGCATTTTTACTAATCCTGCCTGTGTCCATGAGCGTGGGGGTTAGGGGACAGGCTATGTCTCCATTTGAGAAAGTTTCAAGGGCAGAACAGGGAGATGTTGGTGGTCCTTGGTCAGTTGCCTCCTGTAATTATGAAAAGACCTGAACAGTCTGGGCAGCTAGCAGACTGTTGCCTATATTCACTTGTCAGGGAAAACCTTGAAGAAAAAAGATATGAGGCTAGAATAGGGGCTCAGTGTCTCAGTTTTAATATCTGTAAAATAGTGACAATAAATGTACACACCTCCTAGGATTACTGTAGGGATAAAATTAGATAAAGTCCATACAATGTACTTAGAGCAGAGTCTCAGCATGGCAATAAATTAATAATTATTAGCAATTTCATTAATATTATGGTAAGCATTAATTGATACAGATCCCAGGTCTTTCCCTTGGGAATATTACAATTATGTTGTAAAAATAAGACAAGCACATGGAAAACAATAGGTATATTATCTACTCCATAGATGATTAGCATCTAGAGATTATTCTAGACTGTGTGGCCCAGGCAGTAATAATCGGGTTCCTGGGTGCCTAATGACTCACAAAAGCCTTTCATCCACATCTTCTCATTTGAGTCCACAACAACTCTGGAAAGGAGAAAGGGCTTTCCCCCACTGTTTTACAGATAAGAAAATTTCTGTTGAAGATAAAGCACCTAGGAATGTGGGTCACCCAGATAAAAAGTGGCCAAGGTGGAATTTGAGCTAGGTTTTGTGTTTTACTTTTCTTTTGTGTAAGATTCAATGCTGCAGGGGAAAGTGATGCATGCAATAGATGCAAATAATATCAATATAGGTACAGTAGAGCAGACTTGTCCTGACCTCAACCCACATTTCACATGGACAGAAAAATATAAATTGCAACAGATTTCACAAAATGATATTATTTGTGATACACTCTAATATTTTTTCTTCTTTCAGAAGGATAGAATGAAAGAAAAAGGTGATCTCTGTCAAGTAAATTAATTTTATAACCACTGGTGGGTTACAACCTATAGTTGAAAAACACTGGCTAGAGAAAACTACAAAGAAAAAAGTAAAAATCATCTTATTGATTTTAAAAGGCTTACTGTTTCTCTGTACATGTCTTCTGAATTTCTCTGTGCACGCACACACAACCTGATATCTATCTGTCTTTGTGGGGAGGTAGCCAGAAGGTATCCTGTGATAGATGGTGAAGAGAAATTCAGTTTGACCTCTGTGGGAATGAGAGAGAAAGGTCAATGTCAGCTAAGCAAATAAGGGAACACTTACTGTAGAAAGTGATATTTGAGCTGGGTTCTAAAGAATATTAAGGATTCGTGACATGTTTAGATTAGGGGCTAGGAGAGGGTAGTGTAATCCAGGCAGAGGGGACAGCAAAAACAAAGACAGAAGAATTTTAGCTTTTAGCAACAGGGGCCAGTTTAAGGCACCCCAGATGCCAAACAGGGAAGGGAGTGTCTTTTATTCTATTAACAATGTTGGAGCAAAGGTTATGAGCAGGCAGTATACAAGACAGCAAATCCAAAAACTATCAAGCTCATGTAAAGATGCCTGAACGCATCAATAACCACAGAAATGAAAATGAATGCAATGATGAGATGTCACTTTACACCAAATAGTCTGGCAAAATTTACAAGTTGGATGACCCAAGAATTGGCCAAATGAGTTCACGTTCTGAGATTCCAGGTAGACACAAGCTCAGACGAGTATGCAGTCTTGGTGTTGGAAGGTTGGGACAACCATCCTGGAAGGGAGCCTGACATTCCTTAGTTCAATTAAGAATAAATAAACCCTAGAAACCAGCAGTTCTGCTCGTGGGTTTTTATCCAAAAGAAATGTTTACATACGTCTACAAGGGAACATGTACAATGCTGATCACTGAAGCATTTCTTGTAGTGACAGACAATTGGCATAAACCTGGATCCATCAATGAGAGCGTGAGGAGATAAAATATGGTGTTTGTGCATCATGAAATATAACACAGCACTTAGAATCAGCAGATTGAATGTTTGCATCACAACACGGACGGCAGAGAGAGATGCAGATTGAGTTCTATGGGAATTGAAAAAGAAAGGTCACTTTTGAAATATAGGTTGGGGGAAGAGTAAGAAATAGAATAGGATATAAAACACAATACTATTGGCATGAACTCTGAGAAAGCAGAAACGAACTAGGATGAAGAAAGTAAAAATCTGTTCTGCCGTCTGTTAGGCTTGGCTAACAGAGGTAAAGCAAGACAAAGAATTCACAGGAAACTTTCTTCCCCCCAAAGGCATGCTGCGACTATAAAGGGTTGTAACTTCCTTCTTTGAGTGACCACTCTTTTCCTATTGACTCACAAACTTTGTTCTGTTCTCTAAGAATCATAGGCTGTCAGAACTTGACAGAGAAGCAGCCTCAATTTTCAACCCCAAGGGCAAAACTTCAAATAAGGGGTTTCTGAACACAACAATTCCACCTTTATCTTTACTTTATAGTTTCCAAAAAAACAGGACCCTGAATCCACATCAGAGTCCAGTCCTGAGATCTACGCTTTCAAACAGCCCTGCTGTGCTTTGAACCTATCAAAACTCTATTCTCCACCCTTCCCCCAAAACCTATGATAACTCTATTTTTAACTATGTTGGGTGAGACCCCCCCAACTGTTTCTCTGTTGTGTATTCTCCCTCATGGTAACTAGTCAATAAATGAAGCTTCATTAGAACAAATGGTGGTCTCAGGCTAATTAGGATAGGATGATTTTTTTCTTAGAATTGATGTAATTTATTTCAGCATTCCTACACTGTCAGTTATTTCTAATCTTTTTAACTACTGTAAATGCTACGTAAACATCTTGCTTCTTTCACATCAGTAATATAGTGACTAAAAGGAGACTCTAGATTTGAATCCTGATTTTGTCACTTACTGACAGTGTGACTTTGAGCAAGCTACTTAACCTCTCTGTGATTCCATCTCCCAATCCGTAAATGAAAATAATGATACTATCTACCTTACAGGGTAATTGTGAGGATAAAAAGAGTTAATGCATGTAAAGTGTTTAAAACATTGTTGGCACCAAGAAAGTATGTCAGCATTAGAAAAAATATACATCCCATTCTTGTTTACTTTTGCATTTATTTAGTTAATAGTAAAATAAGTTCTGCAGCTTTTTAAAATTTTTTTTTTTTTTTTTTATTTTTTTAAAATTTTTTTTTATTTTTTTTAAAAATTTTGACACCAAAGCCAGTGATGGAAGCCAGTCTGC
>NW_007729733.1:86970-89227 GCF_000696425.1 Galeopterus variegatus
TTTTTAAAATTTTTTTTTTTTTTTTTAAAGATGACCGGAAAGGGGATCTCAACCCTTGGCTTGGTGTTGTCAGCACCACGCTCAGCCAGTGAGCGAACCGGCCATCCCTATATGGGATCCGAACCCGGGGCCTTGGTGTTATCAGCACCGCACTCTACCGAGTGAGCCACAGGCCGGCCCTTTTTTAAAATTTTTTTATTTTGAAATAATAATAGATTCACAGGAAGTTGTAAAAATAATACTGAATCCCATGTACCCTTCACTCAACTTTCCCCAGTGGTAATATCTTACATAGCTGCAGTACAATATCAAAACCAAGAAATTGACACTGGTGCATTGTTGTTAACTAACCTACAGATCCTAATTCTTTCTTCCCATTTTTTTTAACTTTTATTCATTTTTTTGTATGTATGTGCACGTTCACATGTATGGATTGATCTGTACAATTTTATTCCATGTGTAGATTCATGTAACCGCAGCCATAATCCAGATGCAGAATTGTTCCATTATCTCCAAAGAACTCTCTGGTGTATTCCCAACCACCTCCCACCCCACCCCATCCTCGGGTAACCACCAATCTATTCATCTCCTTATTTTGTCATTTCAAGAATATCACATTATTTTTTTATTTTAAATTTAAGTAAGGATAATTTTTTAATGCATAAAAAACAATATACTTTTGGCAAGAACAAATAGAAGCAAAATTAGAATAATTGTCTGAAAGGGAGTAAGGAATGAATATAAAATGGAATAATAATAAATAAGAACAAGGGAGAAATGTCAGGAGACACAGTTCAGCAAAGATTTTAAGCATGCAGGCAGCATGATATGAGCTGTGTATAAAGAAGGTTAGTCTGGGGTAGACAGTACAAAAATAATCAGAAGGGAGCTGCACCCAAGGCAGGAGGCCAAGTCACAGGCCTCTGGGACAATGAGGGTACTAAGGATGAGAACAAGGGAACCAGACACAGGACTTTATTACACATAAAGATTGCCTGAACCTAAATGGGAGAAAGGGCAGAAGGGCATTGTTGAGGCAAAAAGCAATCAAAGGTGATTCTGGACCTTCCTGCCAGAGTGAGTGGGAGAATGATGCCACCTTCACCAGAATAAGCAGCCGGGGAGGAGAAGCTGCTGAAGCATTCACTTTAGGTCACACTGGGTCAGAGCTGTCAACTAGCAATGACAAGTGGCCATGTCCTTCAGGCAGCTGTGAGTGTGGATGTGGAGGCAGATCTAGAGAACCAGCTGGCTTCACTCATCTGCTCGGAGGAGCTAGAGGAAGCCCTGAGAGTCTTTGGGAAGAGCTTATGAAGAGATGGCTCCAAGTACAAGCCTCTGAGGAACATATACACCACTTAGGGATCTGATGGGGACAGGAAGTTAGAGAAGGATTTTATCCCGAAACCAGAAGGAGAATATAATGAGGAAATTGAACCAGATAATTTGTCATTCTTTCCCAACACTAATTTTCTATGGTCCTATAAATACTATGTCAAATATATTAATAGATCCTCAGATTATTTTGATTTGCAAATTTTAGAAAAATGTTGTAGTAAAACTCAAGAGCCAGGTTATTTAAACTGCATAAACATAAGTTTCTTCCTTTATAAAATGAAGATAAAATTTACCTTTTTGTGGTTTTTCTGAAACAACATGATGTACTGGAAGGAAAATTGCAAGTTATTTGATATGTCTGAACCTCGGTTTCCTCCACTATAACATAAGAACATTTACCTTTCAGGGGTTCTGAGGATTTGAAATGGTATGTCTATAGCACCTGGCATACTGCAGGCTTTCAGTAACTGGGAATTTTTACTTCTTACTCTTTTATTTTAAAATTAATTTAAATCACAGAAAAATATCTGACTTCAGCCCAGGGAGTCCCTTTGTGTTCCTGTGATAAGCAGAATTCTGAGATGATCCCCGTGATTCCTGGCCCCTGGTATCCTTTGTTTAATCCTCTCTCTTTGAGTACAAGCAGAACCTGTGACTTGCTTCTAATCAAGAAAATACAATCAAAGTGAAGGGATTTTGCAGATGTAATTAAGACCCTTAATCAGTTGATTTTGAGTTAATTAAAAGGGAGGGCCTGACTTAATCAGGTGAGCTCTTTAAAAGAGGGTCTAGGCCTTCCATGAATTAGATAATTGAAGCAACAGAGAGGTGCTGTTATGCTCCACTTTAGAAGCAAACAGCAGGGCCGGCCCGTGGCTCACTCGGTAGAGTGCGGTGCTGATAACACCAAGGCCCCGGG
>NW_007729733.1:90238-109529 GCF_000696425.1 Galeopterus variegatus
AAAAAAAAAAAAGGAAGCAAACAGCCATGCTGTGACCTGCCCGTGGAAAGGGGCAGCCTCTGCAATCGAGGGCCTCGATTCTACAACTACAAAGAACTGAATTTTGCCAACAACCTGAATGAGCGTAGAAGAAGATCCCAGGCTTCACATGACAATGCCGCCTGTTGACACCTTGATTTCAACCTTGTGAGACTCTAGGCAGACTCCAACTATGTCATGCCCAGACCTACAGAAAGAAACTACAGTATAATAAATGAGTATTGTCTTAAATTTGTGGTAACTTGGTACACATCAATAGAAAGCTAATGTAGCCCTTTTGCCTCCTTCATTCAGAGCATGGCTTTTGTTTATTCTCTTTCTTCAGGCTGTCTCTATTCTTGTGTAAGACCTCATTATGGGTTACAATGGCCTCCACACTTGTTTCCAGTTTCCTGTGTTCTTCCTCTTCAATCTATCCTGCACGTCTCAGCCAGAATAAAGATATAAAAGGTCAGAATAACCTTCCAAAAATATTGCTTTTGACTTGTTCAATGACCAAGACCAACTCTCCTGGGCCAGTTCTATCAACTTTCATCTCTACCTGGTTTCACATCCCTTTATGACCCAGTTCTCCTTAAAGAGCCTGACTGGCTCTCCTGGCCTGTCTGATGACAAAACCTGTCACCAAGACCTCATTAGTGAAACTGACTACTCAGGAAAATCACTCTGAAAATTACATCCTGCAAAGTAGGTGTTCACAATTTTAAGTGATTATTTTTTTAATAGGATTGGGAATAGTGGAGATGATTCCAGACCTGTAGTTCAGCCCATAAACCCCAGGAACTTTTGGAGTTTTTATTGTTGTTGTTGTTGCTGTTAAAGTTGATTGCTGTTGGCATAAATGTGTTGATGTTCTACTAGATGCCAAGCACTAGGATAAGTATTTTGAAATATACTATTTTCACCAAAAATACTATCACAGCACAGCACTACAGCTTTTTTCTTTAATGGCCAATACTCTCTCTGTCCACATGTTTTTAAGTGTACATTGATAGTAAATCCAAACAGTACTGAAAGAAATAAAGGAAAAAATAAAAGTCTCCCTCTGGCCCAACTAATTTCCTCTCCTTAAGAGCAGCCATTATTAGGGCCAGCCTGTGGCTCACTTGGGAGAGTGTGGTGCTGATAACACCAAGGCCGCAGGTTCGGATCCCTATATAGGGATGGCCGGTTAGCTCACTTGGGAGAGCGTGGTGCTCAGAACACCAAGCCAAGGGTTAAGATCCCCTTACCGGTCATCTTTAAAAAAAAAAAAAAAAAAAAAAAGAAGTGATAAGTATCCAAAAAGCACATACTCTGGTCCGCTGATCCACCCATTGCTCCATGGAGGCAAAGGAGCACGGAAAGGCAAACTATATAATACAAAGGCTACTTATAGCAAATGGAGGCAGGTGACCATGGTACTGGTATCAGCCTGGTTGGCCATTTCCACTTTAAGGGAAGCCCTTTTGTAGTGTATAGACACTCATTTGAGCATGAGGGTGCCATCTGACCCAGAGCATGTCTAATAGGCACAGACCACATGGCCTCTGAAACTTTGGCTTTTCTGTTTTCAGTGACATTCAGCTCCATTCTGTTCTCACAGTCAGATTAGCCCAGGAGCTAAGTGTGTTCTTTAAAGTCAGTTTATGTATGTCTGGTCTAATCCTGCAAGGTCTGCTCTGCCTACCTATGTAATCTTATGTTGCTTCACTCTCCTCCTTGCCCTCTAAACATTGCCTATCCTAGACTTCTTATAGTTCCTCCTATCTCCCCCAGCACGATCTTTTTCACTATCTTCCAGGCCTTTGCCCATGCTACCCATTGCTGGAACACCCTTCCTTCCCAGCCTTTCCAGGTCTCATCCTAAAAGTCCCTTCCTCAGGAAGGCCTTCCCTGCCCCCACCACATTAATTGAGGATTCCCGCCATTACACTGTATGTGTACTTCCTTCTCTTAATACTTGTCACACTTTATTATACTTGTTACTTGTTTGATATCTGTCTTCCTTTCTAGCCACTAGAAGTCCAGAAAGGCAGAAGTTACTCTGTTCTGTCCAACTTTGTATCCTCACTACCCAGCAGATTGCCTGTCATCTAACAGATACTCAATATAATGCTTGAATGAAAGAATGAATTAATGATATCACACCTAACAATGCTTAGGAGTCACAGAAGAAGAAATTGTCCTAGCATGCCTTTCTTATGGAATTTACTAATATTAATAGATAACTAATAAATACCTTATTTATAAAATTAGTACATACAGATTTTCAATCACACATATTATATGAATGTTAAACCTAGTGTCCCTAGTCACAGGGACAGTCTCCCAGTTAAGGGTCAGTTTTTAAAACCCAAACAGAGCTGCCCCTCAGGCTTTCTGTCAGAATTACTGAGCCATATTGTGAGCTATGATAGCCTCCCCCTTAAAAGCACAGGACTCTCCAGACCACATTGTGAAATCAAATATGGTATAAGAATTGCTGAGGAAGTTTCACATTTACTTATTTTTTATTTTGAAGGCCAAGCCCAGACGGTGAAGTAGGCCATTAGAGGTGTGTGAGCAGGAAAGGTGATGAAGTCTGATCTGTGCTGAAGATTGCTCTTGCAACAAACAGGACATTGGATGGGTTAGAGTGTTTTTAAGCCCGGGAGGACAGAGGTAAAACCCTAACTCTTTCTCCCACTTGAATAGAATAGGTATTTGTGTGTATGTCTTATCTCCCCATCTGAGTTCATTCCCAACTAAGGGCAGAAAGTTTATGGTGTTCATCTGAGGAACTACCATGACACAAGTTGGAGTACATTAAAAAGTAAGGGGGAGGACTGGAAAAAACCCAACTGTCCATCAACAGGTGAATGATTAACAATTGTAGTGTAGCCATACAATGAATACTACTGAGGTAAAAAAACAAAAAAAATGAATGAACTACTGATACGTGCAATGATAAGAATGAATCTCAAAATAGTTATGCCGAGTAAAAGAAGCCAAATACAAAGAATATATACTGTATGATTCCATTTATATAAAATTCTAGAAAATGCAAACTATAATGACATAAAGCAAATCAGGGTTTGCCTGAGGACAGGGATGGGGGCAAAGGAGGACATTGGAGGAGGGGACAGGAGGAGAGGATTATTGAAGGGGCACTAGGAAACTCTGGGAGATGATAGCTATGTTCATTATTTTAATTGTGGTCATGTTTTCACAGGTACAAGGGGTCTTCTTAAAAGATTCGTATTATCTTTTAATTCCATTTTTCACAAACTTTTTGAAGTACCCTTGTGTATGTGTGTGTGTATATATATATATGTCAAAATTCAGCAGATTCTACTTTAAACATGCAGATTATTGCATGCCAATTACACCTCAGTAAAATTGTTTTGTTTTCTTGGTTTTTGTTTATTTTAATTACATGGGATGACAGAGAAATGAATTAAGAAATGGCATTTAAGCTGGACCCTGGATATGGCCTTGGCTTGAAAGAAAGCTCTGTCCAAGCCAGAAAGAAGGAACAGTTCAGTCCAGGCCTGGAAAAAAGCAAATGGGTGTACAGGAAGGTGAAAAGACCATTTTGACTAGAGCAGAAAATCTGTGTAGTGGAGCAGTGGGAGACGGACCTGTAAAAGAAAGAAGAGGCAGATTATGGGAGGCTTTAAATATCAAGCTTTTAAAAAGCCTGCATTGGGAGAGTGCGGTGCTGGGAGTGCAGCAGCGTTCCCGCCGCGGGTTCGGATCCTATATAGGGATGACGGGTGCGCTCACAGCGCTCACTGGCTGAGAGTGGTGGTGCGGCCGGTCTCAAAAAAATAATAATAAAAAATAAATAAAAAGCGTGCATTGGATTGCAGTTCTACCACCTGCTAAATGATCCTGGACAAGTTACTCAACGTTTCTAAAGCTCAGTTTCCTTTATCTCTAAGATAAGAATAACAATAATGGAATTTTCTTAAAAGGTGGCTGTGAAGATTAAATGAGGCAATGCATATAAGCCACTTAGCAGAGGACCAGGTAACTAGTAAAGTGCTCAATAAGTGGAAGCTCAATAACAATTATTGTTATTAACCCCAATATAAGCAAATGTTTAAAGATGTTTGAGCAGGAGAAAAATGATCAGAGGTTCTTTAGGAATCACCATCACTAATTACTTCCCCTCCAGAATTAAAATACCAAACTCTATCACCTCTTCCCATTTCCTTACTCTGTACCTTTCTTTCTTCCTAGTGAACATCATGCCCAGGAGGAGCCCAAAACCAGCATCTAAGGCTCCCTCCTGTTAGTGAAGGGATCCCAGCTGGTGAGCCTCACCTCTGCGAGACAATCTAAACTGAGTTGAGATATGGCCTCTGGGATGGAGAATCAGAGGCCCCCAATCCCACCCTCAAAGTGTTCAGCCACTGGGCTGGCCCGTGGCTCACTCGGGAGAGTGCGGTGCTGATAACACCAAGGCCCCGGGTTCGGATCCCACATAGGGATGGCCGGTTCGCTCACTGGCTGAGCGTGGTGCTGACAACACCAAGTCAAGGGTTAAGATCCCCTTACCGGTCATCTTTAAAAAAAAAAGTGTTCAGCCACCACCACCCCAAATTTAGATCAGGGTGCAGTCTGAAGAGAATAAAGCAGATGATATTTCTTTTAATTTTAAAACGTAGATATTTACCCCCCCAAATCCAGGGAGGGGTACAGGTTTTCAGAGAGTGATTCTGCTTTCTCAAGTCTCAAAAGCACTAAACTAAGAGCTTATTCTCTTAAGAGTTTCTGAGGAAAGGCCTTCTGTGCCTCAGTTTCCTTATCTGTAAAATGGGAGATAATAACAGTACCTACTTTTTATGAGATTCTTGTGAGGATTAAAGGAATTAATATGTATAAAGGGCCTAAAACAGTGCCTGACACATAGTAAGTGCTCCGTGGGTGTTAACTAAACTTTATTAAGGATTTTATTTATTCCATCTTGTTTGCAATGCTTCTTATTTGTGGTCATATATTATCCAATTACTAAGCATTAACAGTGACTTCGTAACAGGCTATTTCAGCCCCAGTGCATGTCTGGGTTAGAAGTTTGACTGATGGCTTATAAATAAATGTTCATCTTCCAGGTCAGTGGCATCCAGCTTCTCCACAGACCCACTGGTGGTTGTATCTGTTAATTTCATTTACTGAGAAAATATATTGCACATAAAAGAGTCCAGCAATGCATTTAAATTAATTGGTAACTTTATTAACAACAATAGCATCTACACAGATTTGAAAACACACATGCAGGAAACATAAAATTTATTAAGTCTATGATAATGTCTGGAGCTTATTTGGATTCATGAAACATCTCCAACCAACTCCAGAAGCCCTTAACCAAGAGCAGAGTTGAGTAACTGATCAGAACATCAGTGTCTTCATCAGCAAAATCACGGCGTGGACAAAAAGACTCAAATTCCACAAAATAAAACTAAAATGCAACTGTCCTGGCATCTGAAGATACAAATATGGTGGGCAGTGTCAGCTGCATGACCAGCGGACCAATCGCTTAGCTTCTCTCAACCGCATTTGTAAAAAGGATATTGACTCTGCAGTCCTGTCTATCTTGCAGGACTGACCAAGTAAATAAGGTGGCGACTGGAAATTAAAATCTCATCTGAGTGGGGAACAGAGAATCAGGATTGGTGGGAAAGGGGTAAGAAAAGAAGGGAAAATTCTCTTTCCAGTGACCAACGCTCTGAATTTAATGAAAATCAAAAAAAGGTGACAGTAAACTCGGAAGCGAAAAGCGAGGACCTACCATTTCCACCTCCTCTCAGATGCAAAAAGGCCCCCCTCCCAGCTGTTGCACTTGAGGTGACTAAAGACATTTGGAGGAGCTCCATAAATATTTTCATTTTCATTGAGTCTTCGCATACTTCTAACAGAAACGAACAACATCCATCTGTCTAGGGAAGTGACTAAGAAAGGGGTGGGATATAAAATGTAATTCAACAATATTAATTCAGTAAATAGTATTTATTTATTTTATTATATTTTTTTTAATAAAGATGACCGGTAAGGGGATCTTAACCCTTGACTTGGTGTTGTCAGCACCACGCTCACCCAGTGAGCTAACCGGCCATCCCTATATGGGATCCGAACCTGCGGCCTTGGTGTTATTAGCACCGCACTCTACCGAGTGAGCCACGGGCCGGCCCAGTAAATAGTATTTAAGTGTCCACTGTACGCCAGGCAGATTGAGGCTGAACACATAGAGGAAAACCAGACCAGCAAAGTCTCTGTCACGGGCTTAAGGAGAAAGACCATAAACAAGAAAGCAAACGAACCAATTTCATACAGCTGCTAGGAGGAAGATAAAACAGACAAGTAGGACCGAGAGCCGCGAATTCCTGAGTGAATGACTTGGGAAGGTCTCTGAGAAGTGACTTTTGAGCATAGATCTAAAATGACCAGTGCCTTGCAGTAACCTGGGGCCGAAGCATTCCAAGCAGAGAGTATTAAATGCAAATACAATACACAACCCGAGAAATAGTAAAGATTTCAAAGCCCCAAAGTGAGAGGCGGAAATCGAAGTCTACGAATTCCGCGGCGGCGCGAGATTTTGAATATCCTATCGCCCAATCAGGAAAAGGCTGGGACCCGGCAGCGCCAGCTCCGCGCAAAGCGCACAGAACGGCGGGTACCCACATCGCAGCGCAGGACTGGTGAGCCGACACAAGCCGCTGCCAAGCTTCAGCCGTAGACCTGTCACGCAGCGTCCGCAGGACCCGGGCTTAGTTCTGTCTTGGAGTGTCCTCTCAAATTATGGCCGCAATCAGCCACTTGGCTTTAGATGGATGAAATAAAATACCAAAGTCGCCTGGACACAGCCTGAACGAAGCAGGGGCGGGGGTGAATAGGGGCACATTCTCAACATCCCACTTTAGAGCTTACTCCTAGGAAAGCTGAGACGCACGGTAGGGGTAGAGACGCGCTGCAGATTTAACAGCAAATCCAGTCATGCGCTGGGAACCTCGAGTCACAAACGTTTAAGAAGTTACGTGTGCCACTTGCCATGACTTTTAAACTAGAACTTACTTCATAAAAAGGAACTAAACAGAAAAGTGAACAAAGCTCTTCCTAGTGATTAAGTGGGTGGCTCTGAAAAGAGCCTTTGGTGTCTGGCGGCCGGCAGGGACTCACTTGGAGCTGGTGTACTTGGTGACCGCCTTGGTGCCCTCGGACACGGCGTGCTTGGCCAGCTCGCCGGGCAGCAGCAGGCGCACGGCAGTCTGGATCTCGCGGGAGGTGATGGTGGAGCGCTTGTTGTAATGAGCCAGGCGGGACGCTTCGCCGGCTATGCGCTCGAAGATGTCGTTGACGAACGAATTCATGATGCCCATGGCCTTGGACGAGATGCCGGTGTCGGGGTGGACCTGCTTGAGCACCTTGTACACGTAGATGGAGTAGCTCTCCTTGCGGCTGCGCTTGAGCTTCTTGCCGTCTTTCTTCTGGGCTTTAGTGACGGCCTTCTTGGAGCCCTTCTTGGGAGCCGGAGCGGATTTTGCCGGTTCAGGCATGGTAAGACACAAGGTCAACACGATTTAGCAAAGAAAAGAAGTATGAGAATGGGCGGGCCCGAGCCCTTTATAACCACCTTATGCAAATTAAGGCTCCGAAAGTCTTTCATTTCCATTGGTCCATGTAGGGACCTTGCGTTTTCAGTAATACCTACGTAACAACACCAACTCTTGATTTTATTGGCCGTTTCTGGAGCCATGTTAGGACCAATGAAAAACTCGTCCCTGACCCCACCCCTAGGAAAGCTTATAAAGGCTTTCTTCTTGGTTCTCTTTCAAGCTTACTTTGCTGCGAGATTCTGACTTTTGTCTGTTTTTAACCTGTTCTTTCCGTCATGTCTGGCCGTGGCAAGCAAGGAGGCAAGGCCCGTGCCAAGGCCAAGTCGCGCTCGTCCCGCGCTGGCCTCCAGTTCCCAGTGGGCCGGGTGCACCGCTTGTTGCGCAAAGGCAACTACGCCGAGCGGGTGGGGGCCGGCGCGCCCGTCTACATGGCGGCCGTGCTGGAGTACCTGACCGCGGAGATCCTGGAGCTGGCGGGTAACGCGGCCCGGGACAACAAGAAGACGCGCATCATTCCTCGCCACCTCCAGCTGGCCATCCGCAACGACGAGGAGCTGAACAAGCTGCTGGGCAAAGTGACCATCGCCCAGGGCGGTGTCTTGCCTAACATCCAAGCCGTTTTGTTGCCAAAGAAAACCGAAAGCCACAAAGCTAAAAGCAAATAAATCCTGACAGACTAAACCAAAGACCAAAGGCTCTTTTTAGAGCCCCCCAAGTTCTCAAAAGAAAGAGCTAACGCGCTGTTTCGTGAGCAGCCCTTAATTCAACATTTCGGTGGCTCTTAAAAGAGCCTTTGGGGTTAATGGGGATGGCGTCAAGCCTCCTAATCACTTGTTCTTGCCAGGCTTATGACTCTCCGTTTTTTTGGGTAACAAGACAGCCTGGATATTGGGCAAGACGCCACCCTGTGCAATGGTGACACCCCCGAGTAACTTGTTGAGCTCTTCGTCATTTCTCACGGCTAGTTGTAAATGGCGAGGGATGATGCGCGTCTTCTTGTTGTCCCGGGCCGCGTTACCCGCCAGCTCCAGGATCTCCGCGGTCAGGTACTCCAGCACGGCGGCCATGTAGACGGGCGCGCCGGCCCCCACCCGCTCGGCGTAGTTGCCTTTGCGCAACAAGCGGTGCACCCGGCCCACTGGGAACTGGAGGCCAGCGCGGGACGAGCGCGACTTGGCCTTGGCGCGAGCTTTGCCTCCCTGCTTTCCGCGTCCAGACATAACGACTTAAAATGCAGTTACACCTTCTTTTCCAAGGAGAAGGATGTGGAAAGGATAACCAATTTGATGTGATTTATAAGAGCTACCGGGAGGGGTGAAGGGAAGTAGTTTGATTGGCTAAAGGCGGAGCTGTATCAAATAGCCAATAGGAAAGCAGAAAACAGACTCTTGGTTTGCATCCTGCAGTACGAGGAAATGACGGGTTTTCTAAGTACCTACCAATCACTGAGAGCCACATTAAAGCCCCTTAGTTGCATGCCAGGATTTTTAAAGAGCAAAAGCTTTCAAACAAAACGCTGTTTGGGGGGTGGGGGGGTGGGGTTTGTCGTTACTACTGAGTGGCAATTTGAGGGGCTGTTGGTTGGTTGGTTTCCATCCTAGAACAGGGAAATTCCAAGAAGGACCCTTAAGGACCCACAGAGAGCCTCAAGTAGACGGAGAATTACTTGCACTTAAAGGTATGGGATTCCCAAACCGACTGTCCCCTTGAGCGCTAAGTTACCCTCCAAGTCCAGCCCTTTCTGTCTCGTCACAGCCCAACTCCCTTAAAGAATACACTACTAAGGCTACCTTCTTTCTATCCCCTCAATTTAGTCGCTGGCTGCAATGTAGCTTTGCCCTACCCCCAACCCGCCTGCGCCCCTCGGAATCGGGTTTGACCAGTGGCTGGAATAGATTTGTCATCCTCTTCTCGACCTCCAGGAGGCGTCCAATAGCGCCTTGAAACTTGCTCCCCTGGCTTTCAAAATGTCGCTCTCCGTTTTTCTTCTTACCTCTCCGACTTTCCTTATTCTGCTCCTAAATCCGCGAGTCCATCTGAACTCTGCTTCTCTATCCCCAATTCTTCACTCTTCCCGAGGAGTCTTATCCAGTTCCATGCTTTCAACTGTCCAGATTCGTTTGAGAAGCCCAGACCTTTATACCTGACTATTTACTGGATACTTCAATGGTTTGTCTCAACAAGCACCCCAAACTCAAACTCAACCTACCCAAACGCGAACTCATGCAAACCACCACCGCTCTCTTCTCTTTGGCTTCTTTCTCTAAATTGCACCAACAAACTTCCAGGTACCTAACCCAGAATCTACTCTTCCCTTCTCAACAGCATATCTAGATGTTACTTCCTTAACATCTCTTCACCTTTTTCTCCATGCTCCCCTTGTCTACCTCAGCAGCGCTTTCTTAGATTTCAGCTACAGCCCCTGATGGGTAACTTTGCCTGCAGGATCCAATCGCTCCACGCGCCTCCTTTAGAAGTCTTTCCTGAAAGCTCTTTAGTTTCTTCTTCCCAGCTTCCTCTCCCTGGGAGTTTCACGTCCCCCACACCATTTTCACCCTTAGTATTCCATAAAGACAAAAGGTAGAATGCTATAGAGAAAAGAATAGACAAATTCTATTCTTTGAGCCCTTTTCTGATGCTCTCTCTTTTATCCTCACCTTTATTCAACTGGCACTTATTGTGTGTGCTATTGGGCAATGGCTGTACAGATAATTGAGACCAGTATAAATAAGTCTGTGATAAAAATGTCTCCAGAAGATGGAGGAAAGCTGGTGAACTCTTGAGAGTTGAATTAGTTAATATCAGCTGTCTGTTAGAAATTACCTCTGGTAATATAACGGAAGCTAATTCTAACCCAATTGATTATATCATCTGAGAAGATAAATGTGTTAACAGAAAGGTGTGGTCCACATGGAGTCAGTTATAGTAGTAATATTTTGCATTTCTCCAACACTAAGAGTATATGTCTGGTAGACACAAAGGTTTATGCTACTAGAGAAGGATCCTTGGTTATGAAAACATCAGCCTTTTCTCATAACCTGGGTGAAATATTTCTGAAGACTATCTGACAGGGAAAAAAACAAGTGTTTTTGTTTATTCTCATCACCAACAAAGACCTCTGTAACCAAATATGTGGGGGCTTTTCCCTACACACCAAACAAGCAATTAATTCTACAGCAGATACCAGCTAGGTATCCTCAAATTCAATACCAACACTATCTACCTGAAGATACTGTCAGATCCCACGGGTTGAAGACTCAGTCCCCAAGACTGTCCCTCACTTCAGACGCTGATCTGAAGTCCAGGCCTCTGTAACTTCTGACCCACGGGCCATAAATTGGGGTTCCCACGACCCTCTCTTTGGGTTTGATTAGTTTGCTAGAGCAGTTCACAGAACTTAGGGAAACATTTATGTTTTCCAGTTTATTATACAGGATATTACAAAGGATACAGATGAAGAGATGCATAGGGCGAGGTATGGGGGCAGAGGTACTGAGTTTCCATGCTCTCCCCAGGAACCTCCCCACCCTCCAGGAACCTCCACGTGTTCATGTTACCAAACCTAATGGGGTTCATTTGCCCACTCTCAATCGGAAAGCCAAACATGGAAGCACAGGTCTTTGCAGCAGAGAAAAGGTTTTATTCGCAGGATGGCCCAAGTGAGAATACGGGAGAATTATATCTCAAATCCATCTTCTCCACAGAGGAAAAGAAGATATATTTATGAGGAAGTGGTTAGGGGTAGTACAAGGCATAGGGATTGCTGTTGGTTAAAAGGTTTGAACAGGTGGGCCGGCCTGTGGCTCACTCGGTAGAGTGCGGTGCTGATAACACCAAGGCCACGGGTTCGGATCCCATATAGGGATGGCCGGTTCGCTCACTGCCTGAGCGTGGTGCTGACAACACCAAGTCAAGGGTTAAGATCCCCTTACCGGTCATCTTTAAAAAAAAAAAAAAGGTTTGAACAGGTGCAAGCTGTCTGCATGCCTCTGCGTGTTCAGAAAAATGGTGGCATTAGCAGGATCTGGAAGTGGAGTCTTTGGTCCTCTGACATGAAAAGGCCACCCATCAGACATTCATGCTGGCTCAGTAGAGAGGTCTGCTGGCTCAACCATCCTAGCCCGGTTTGTGTTGGGCCAAGCTAACTCCAGCAGCCCTACAAAAGCACAGGCACACAACTTGTGACTTCTGTGCTAGAGGTGTTATCTTAAAAGGCAGGTAGGCAGAAACAGAATGAGAGGTTATGGAAATTTAATGAAAGAAGAACAATTTAAACAGGGAATATGTTTTAACTGAAAAGCCACGGTTATATTCAGCTTTCCAGAAGCTCTCTGAACCCTAGCCTTTAGGGATTTTATGGAAGCTACATTACATAAGCATGACTAAAGCATGAACAACAACTGTAGAAATATGATTGGACAAAAATGGTATGATCCAATACTAACAGACTGAGTGGGGATACCCAGCAAGGCCTGTTGTTCGGATTCTTGGCCTCTCTGTGCAGCATTCCTTCCTCCCAGGTATAGGGCAGGGTCCCTCCCACCTGAAATGGGCGTACTATCACAGGGGGGCTTATCACATACAATCAGACAACGTAGGTCAGAGAATTTTTTTATGGCTAACTCCAAGATAGAAAGGTGAAGGAAGGTTAGTTTCTATTGCCTGCCTTGGAGAGAAAAAGGAGCAGGAGAAAGGAAGGCAGGAGAAAGAGACTGTTTTCTGAGCCTAAAACAACATGCTTATTGTTTTAGTCACTCAGGAAATAAGAGCTATGGGAGTTATGAGCCAGGAACCATGGACAAAAACCAAAAGACATATATCATAATATTACACTAAACAACCCTCTTTGCTCAGATTCCATGCTCAATTAACAACTTTTTTACTATTCTATATTTTTTCAGTCTTTTTGTTGTTGTGCCTGTTTAATTTTTCTAACTTGGGGGTGGGGGGTGACAGGACGGAGAGAGAGGCAGATACGGGGATTCAAACCTTTGACCTTGGGAGAGCACTGTGCTCTCCCAAGTGAGCTAATCAGTCAGCCCCCTCTGATTATTCTATTTCAAGATAAAAAAAAAGATGATTCTGAGAAGGGAAGAGCCAGTTGTGGGAAAACATATCCACCACTAGAAGTTAATTAATTTGCATTCTGGACTATTCATAAATTTCTTGTTTTTTTTTTTGTTTGTTTTTTTTTTTAAAGATGACCGGTAAGGGGATCTCAACCCTTGGCTTGGTGTTGTCAGCACCACGCTCAGTCAGTGAGCAAACCGGCCATCCCTATATAGGATCCGAACCCGCGGCCTTGGTGTTATCAGCACCGCGCTCTACCGAGTGAGCCACGGGCCGGCCCTCTTGTGTATTTTTTTAGTGTTGGACCCTCCCCAGGAAGCCAATCAACTCTGGAAGTTCTGATAGTGTCAACTTTTCAAACCTACAGGGTAGAAAACAAAACCCACATAACAAGGACACCACCACAACCCTGGCACCCTGTGAGACCCTCCCTAAGAGGCCAGCTGACCTCACTTTCTCTTTGACCTTTGATCTCTTTTGTAACTTCTATCACAGTGCCCTGTGCTATGAGAAAGGGTGAAGGAAAAAGAGATTATGTGAATCCTTACTATGTGATAAGCCCTATGCTAGTGGCTACCTACAAGTACGTATAATAGTCTGTTTCACAGATAAGGGAACTGAGGCTCAGAGGAATTAAAGCAGTTCCTGAAGGTCACCCAGCCACTTATTAAAACATGATTAGAAGCCAGGTCTGCCTGACTCAAAGTACATGCTCTGCCACTTTACTCATACTCATTCACCAACGAGATGTTGAGCTTATTGAAGTCACTTAACTTCTACAGCCTTGCTTTCTTCCTCTGTAAAATGAGAGAGAGAGAGAGAGAATTAGATTTAATACTTTAGATTCCATACAAAACCTTATTAGATAAGTCTAAGTAGGCCAATATCCTACAAATTGTATCAGGCTAATTACTGCCTATTGCTCCCCAGAGCTCCCTCCCAGCATTCTTACTGGGGCTATTATAAAATAAAATAGAGTAGGCCATTTGTAAAAGTATACACCATCACAAACAAATAAGCTGGATTTTATTTCCTTTAACACCTGTGAGATTTTTAACCAACGGCAACTGAATTCCTTCCCAGGCAATTTAATCAAACATTTATTTTGTATTCTAGTTCCATTTCACTCACAATCCTCTCCTTTCCCATCTCCCTTCATCTGTTCCCACCACCACCCCACCTCCTCCATGCTGAGCTGCACACCATTCATGAGATGAGTAAGGCCTTTTCACCACTCCCTGCCATTGCACACACAGTTGCCTCTGGCTGGAATGCTTCATCCATCCATCTCCTAACCTAGCAAATTCTCATCCTTCCACTTTTAGCCCAAATATAATCATGAGGGCTTCCCTACTCTCACACAAACATCCTCTGCGTGCCCTCATTTCTTTGTTCACATCCTGGTGATGGCACTTACCATTCTGTACTGTGCTTTAATGTTCTTCTCACCTCCTTTCAGTAATCAACTCAAGGGAGAGACCATGTCTTCCTTGCATTTGAGCCAAGAGTTCTTGATTTCTTCTACCTGGTTCTTAGTAGGTTCATTAAATGTTTTTGGCATAAATAAATGAAATAATACTCTTAGAAAATTGGCATTTTCTTTTCTAAAATATTTATCTTTAGTCAACAATCAATCTCCAAGAGCCAACCATAAATAGTAGGCTGTGATAGACTGAATGATGGAAGATATGACAGAAGCCTATCAATTAAATAAAACTAATATATCCTCCCATAATAGAGTTGTTAGAATAAATGTAAAGAACCTAGTATGGAGCCGGGAAACTGAGAGGCCCCAAAGCTGGATTAGGAGGCTGTGATGATTAATTTTCTGTGTCAGCGTGCCTGGGATAAGGGATGCTCAGATAGCTAGTAAAACATTATTTTGGGGTGTGTCTGTGAGGATGTTTCTGGAAGAGATTAACATTTGAATCCATAGGCTCAGTAAAGAGGATCACACTTATGATCAGGTGGTTATCATCCAATCTATTAAGGGCCTTCACAAAGAACAAAAGGATGCAAAAAAAAAAAAGGGCAAATTTGCTTTCTGCTTGAGGAGGGACATCTCCCTGGTTCTCAGGCTTCCACGTTTGGACTGGAACGACACCACTGGCTTTCCTGGTTCTCTACCTTGTAGACAGCAGAGGTGGGACTTCTCAGCTCCATGATCACATCAGCCAATGCCTCATAATAAATCTCTTTCTATATATCTATATATATACCCTATTGGTTCTGTTTTTCTGGACAATCCTAACTAACATGGAGGCAGAATAGCTTAATGATTAAGAGCCCAGACTCTGCAACCTGACTCTCTGGGTTTGCTTACCAGATCTGGTACTATGGGCAAGTTACCTAACCTTTAAGGGTCTCTGCTTCCTCATTGGTAAAGCGAGAGTAGTCACAGTAGCTATTTTGTGAGCGTGCTGTAAATATTAAAAGAGTTCATAAATGTAAAACATTTAGAACAACACCTGGTACCAGCAAAACAGGAGCATCCCAAAATTCCTTGAATGAATTTGTCATTTCAAAACTAAACATTGGGGTGCCTGGACGAGGAGTGTTAGCGGCCTGAACGCCCCTGCTGGCTGCTGCAGGACTTTTTCCCCGGCCAGCAGGGCCGGGCGCCGTCTGAAAGCGCGCTCTGCACTCGCACTGCCTGTCAGGCCCACCACGAGGCGCCTGGGCTCCGTGCAGCGGAAAGTGCCGGGTGTGTTTGTGATGGAGGTGGAAGAGGGGCCGTCCGCCAAACGGGAGCAGCAGACCAACCATGCCTTTGGGCTCAGCTGGATAGAAAACCCAACAAACAAGCTGACAAAAGATTTAAAATTTTAGGGCCGGCCCGTGGCTCACTCGGGAGAGTGCGGTGCTGATAACACCAAGGCCATGGGTTCAGATCCCTATATATAGGGATGGCCGGTTGGCTCACTGGGTGAGCGTGGTGCTGACAACACCAAGTCAAGGGTTAAGATCCCCTTACCGGTCATCTTTATATATAGGGGGGAAAAAAAAAAGATTTAAAATTTTTCTACATTCAAAAGAAAACTCAAAAGAATTTTTTTGTAATGTTGAGAAGGACTTCAGACCTGTTCCAGAGTCCTGGATACCGGCAAAGAAAATAGAACAATTAAATGGGAATCCAGTACCTGATGAAAATGGACACATTCCTGGTTGGGTACCAGTAGAGAAAAACCACAAACAGTACTGCTGGCATTCCCCTGTAGTTAATTATGAATTTGAAATTGCCCTGGTACTAAAGCATCATCCTGACGATCCTGGACTTTTGGAAATTAGTGCAGTGCCACTATCAGGTCTCTTAGAACAAACACTGGAGCTTATAGGAACAAATATCAATGGAAACCCGAAAACCCTCAGGGATTCCAAGCAAGAGGAATTTGTCAACCTGAAGCAAAAAAAAAGCAAAAAAGCTATGATTTTCAAATTTTAAAGTTTTTTTTTTTTAAAGATGACCGGTAAGGGGATCTCAACCCTTGGCTTGGTGTTGTCAGCACCACGCTCAGCCAGTGAGCGAACCGGCCATCCCTATATAGGATCCGAACCCGCGGCCTTGGTGTTATCAACACCACACTCTACCGAGTGAGCCACGGGCCGGCCCCATCCGTACGTCTTCTTATACCACGTGGAGCATTTCGAATAAGAAATCTGACTTAATTGAAGCACAATGATCTGTTATCCTGGTTTGACGGTTGCAGAGAGGGTGAAATTGAAGGAATAGTATGGCATTGCTGTGATGGCTGTTTAATTAAGGTCCATCGCCATCATCTTGGTTTATGCTGGCCAATTCCAGATACTTATATAAATTCAAAACCAGTTATTATCAACATGAACCTGAACAAATATGAGTATGTCTTTCATACTGTTTATTTAATTATTTTTCAAAAATAGATAATTTGGTAGGCTTAAAGATATAATACTTGATGTATAAAATGGAAATGCAGTTAAAATTAGCTTCATTACTGTTATATTACCGAATATTCTGCCATGTTAAAAAATATCTCAAGGTTTCTGTCATTCACTGTGAAACATACCAGTTTCTTCCAGCATCTGAAGAAATGAACTTCCAGTTGCAAATACCTTTTCAAAATTTTATTTAGAATCAACAGATTAATTTTAATTTCTCGACACAGAAATCTAAGTTACAGTAAGCTCCTGAGCTTTTACAAAGGCTGGATTCTGTCCACTGTAACTGGGTAGTAATCTAAAGACAATAATTACCAACAGTTTTATATCATTTACTTTTAAAATTAAGTAGTTTAAGCTCAATTTAATTTTGCTAGACATTTAACAAAACATATGGCACAACGTTATAACCTGGGTGTGTCTGTGTGTATACAAGGGTACTTCCAAAAGTTCGTAGAAATGTAGAATTAAGAGATAACACATATATTTCCATGAACTTTTTGAAATACCCTTGTGTGTGTGTATATCATAGTTAGTATCTGAGAATCTTAACACATAAAAATAAGTACATACAAAACCACAATTTTAAATGTTATAAGTTTACCTGCATACTCTTTAAAAATTTAAAACATTATGAATGTAGAGACATTCATCATAGCTCACTGCCTACTTCATAGTCATTCTAAAAATCTTCAAAAATACACTTTCCCAGTAAGATAAAAATTTCATATAATTTTATTTACTAAAAATTCCAATTTAAGGAAAGGTACAAGGTAGTGAGAAGGAAATTCCTTAGTTCAGAGGCTTTCTTGATTTCTAAATAGAATTTTAACTTATAAAGTTAATAAATAGTTAAACAAAACTACAGTTACAGATGGTCCTTAATAAATGGGGAAATTAACAGGACTTTCTTCATCTTCTTCAAACTGTTCAGAAGCAGCAACAGGGCTATTTAATTCACCTCCCAGTTGTTCAGAAAATCTTTTTAACTTCTCAAGAGAATTTTTTTTCACTTCTTCCTTGTAATTATACTTCAGGTCTTCAATTTCTTCAAAAAATGAAGGATAAAAATTTTCCAGTTCTTTTTTCAGTTTTTTTATTTTCTCCTAGTAAACATTATCTTTAAAAGTCCCACATAGGAATATATATAATACATGTTTTAGGTTTGGACTAATTTAATCACAAACATGAAAGCCAAAGAAAATAGGCAAATATGGTTAGAAAGGCAGAAGTATTTTCTTAAGATTTTGTTAATAAGGTTTCATTGTACCATATAAACAACTAACTTGTTAACTGTCACATCAAATTATCAGTTCTCCAAGTTATGTTCTAGTCTTTGACTAAAATTAATAAACTTAGATTATGTTGGGATTTAATCTTTCTCTAAAAGCATATCAAATACTCTGAATGAGGAAATTAAAAAGACTTTGCTATTCACAATATTGAAATTATTCCAGTTAAGATTTTTTGGTTTAGGCTTCATTTATATTGTCTTTATAATATCTAATTTTTAATGAATGATGACTAACTTTTTATAAATATACTTATGATCAGGGAAACCCTAGGACTTCTGCCTGGTTAAGTTAGGCCTCTGATAAAGAGAGAGTTTGAACTTTACTGACTGTTTAGAATAGCCAGTAATCACTAGCTAATTCTCATACCAATGCCCTTCTTCTGTTTAGAGTCTTTTTTTAAAAAAAAGATGACCGGTAAGGGGATCTTAACCCTTGACTTGGTGTTGTCAGCACCACGCTCTCCCAAGTGAGTCACCGGCCAGCCCTACAGAGTCTTAAAAGAAGTAAAGTATAGTAATTTCTTTTAAGGGAACTATAACTTTTTTTTTTTTTTTTTTTTTTAAAGATGACCGGTAAGGGGATCTTAACCCTTGACTTGGTGTTGTCAGCACCAGGCTCAGCCAGTGAGCGAACCGGCCATCCCTATATGGGATCCGAACCCAGGGCCTTGGTGTTATCAGCACTGCACTCTCCCGAGTGAGCCACGGGCCAGCCCTAAGGGAACTATAACTTTAAGGGAAGATTCCTGAAAAGAATTTCAAAAGGAACTAGAAGACACTGTTCCCAATATGACCCAAAACTTAAGAAAATATTGTAATAATGATCTATATTTGTTACAATTAAAAAATAAACTTACTCTTTAGTCCTTAAATAAATAAATAAATAATAAAATAAAATAAACACTGGGTTTATCCTATGACCCAGCATTTCTACTTCTGGATATAAAACAAGCAGAAATTAATGTTTATGTCCAACAAAAAGCATATACAAGAATGTAGTATATTCATATACTGCAGTACTGTTGGTGTGAGCAGTACTGAAGCCACGTTGGGACCTAAAACTGCCTGGGCTGCACAAAATGTTAATAGACACAGGTTTTTTTCTTAACATATATTTCTCTGAGTTACCTCTTTTCCCACGGTTATTTGATATTTTGAACCTTGGCTACGAGGCAAGATGACATTATTGACGTAAAGTTGTTTTCCGGTCAGCCTGGAGCTATAGACTTGCAATGAGATGTGTACTATCCAGACCCTGAGAAACCAAGGACGACGTAAATAAAGCTATGCTGATTCCATCCCTCTAGCCAGGACTATGAGATAACAACAAAGATGGAAGCAGGGGCCGGCCTGTGGCTCACTCGGGAGAGTGCGGTGCTGATAACACCAAGGCCAC
>NW_007729733.1:110272-111948 GCF_000696425.1 Galeopterus variegatus
CACGGGTTCGGATCCCATATAGGGATGGTCGGTTCGCTCACTGGGTGAGCGTGGTGCTGACCACACCAAATCAAGCGTTAAGATCCCCTTACCGGTCATCTTTTAAAAAAAAAAAACAAAGATGGAAGCAGAAGCCAGATGGAGCCTTGGTGAGACCTTTTACCTCGCTCCTTGCACAAAGCCCCCACAGCTCACATCCCACTCCTGCTTTTCGTTTCCAACATTCCATTCCCTCAATCTCCTCTTTAAAAACCCTTCAGTAAATCTGAGTCAGGAAAATAGGTTAGCCTAATAACACCTCAGGTCACTGGTATTCCTGAGTTAAATCTGACATCCATTTTCACCAACATCTGACTTTTGAGTTGTTTGTTTTTGTTAGGGTACAGGCAGCCAGATTTGGGCCTGGTAACAATACTATATGACAGTGAAAATGAACAAATTACTACCACACACGGTAAATCTCACAAACATAATGTGCAAAAGAAGACAAACACATATGAATTCATACTGTGTGATTCCATCTATATGAAGTTCAAAAACGGGCAAAACTAATCTACAGTGATAAAGATTAGAATAATGGTTACCTGTGGCAGGGAAGTATTGACTTCCCTGGGAACCTTCTGAGGTGGTGGAAATTTTCTATATCTTGCTATGGGTGTATTCGTGTGTAAAATGAAATTGTACATTTAAGATTTATAAATTTCTTATGTGTAAATTATACCTCAATAAATACAAGTTAATTTTTTAAAATAAATATTGAATTAATCATCATGGGGAAAAATAATGAGTACTTTGCGAGCATCCCAATCCTGTTACAGATTAGTGTTTCTTGTTATTTGTTTTGTTTAATTTCACATGAGGTGGCAACCATAATCTCTCGGTGCTTAAGGCCTCTAAAAGTTTTCATCTGGTCAAGACAGACCTTCACTAGATAGCAGATATTATTTTGACTATGTTTTTATTAGAAACAAAGAGAACAAGCTTGCCCTAAGGAGCTTGCAACTTGCAAAGCTTTCATTTATTTTTAAAACGGGAATAAGAATGATGTTAGCCCTCTCCATTCATATGTTAATTCACTCGTCCATCCAATACATTTTATTGAACACTAAGTATGCCAACACTGAGCTCAGCATCACAGATCTAGAATATAGTGAATACCATTCCCTGTGCCTGGATCTCTCTTTCCACATGGTTAGTTCCCTCTAGTCATTCAAATCTCTGTTTTTTAAATGTAACCTCCACAGAAAGGCTTTCCCTGACCACAGCCTCCCACCACTCCCTACCATTGTCACTGGATTAGCAAATTGCAAGGCCCTGACCAAAAACAAGTTCTATAGATGCCAACTCTAACAGCTTTCTAATCAATTTACTTCTCTCTAGCCCATCTCCTGCCTTTGTTCAGGTTATCTTTCAGCCAGACTACTAACAAAGGCTTTTAGACCCGTCTCCCTCTTACTCGTTCCACTCTTCCAATATACTCTTCACTCACTAGCTAGAGTGGTCTTTCTAATAAACATTCTGATTTCTTTTCTCACCATATACTCTCTCCCCAAGTGGTTTCACCTCCCCGCCTCACCCACTCACCCACCACCCATCCCCAGTGATCTCATTTCATCTTTAATAACCCCTGACCAAGAGATGCCTCAAATACACTTCTCAGATGTTAAAATCAGTGG
>NW_007729733.1:113378-114949 GCF_000696425.1 Galeopterus variegatus
AGACCAGGATTGAGACTCAGGAGGAGCCAGGGTTTCTGTCTGACTCCAAAGGCAGAAGAAAGCCGATTTCCCAGTTCCAAGGCAGTCAAGCAGGAGGAAGTCTCTCTTATGCAGACGAGGGTCAGCCTTTTTGTTCTATTTAGGCTTGCAACTGGTTGGATGAGTCCCACCCAATGAGGCAGGACAATTTGCTTTACTCAGTCTACCAATTTAAATGTTAATCTCATTCAAAAGACTCTCACAGAAACACCCAGAATAATGTTTGACCCGATATCTGGGCATCCATGGCTCAGTCAAGATGACACAAAATTAAGCATCACAGGTAGTTGGAGGTAAATTGGCTTAATCCCTGAAATTTATTCTCAAACAGTTCAGAAAAAAATTATGTATGTGCAGATAGATACATAAATGTAAAGGAAACATGATAAAATGTTAATATTTGGGTAATCTGGGTAACAGGGTAAAGAATATACAGGAATTACTTGTACTATTTTTGTAACTTCAGATGCACAAACCTGGTAATTATCCTTGGCACTTCTCTTTCCATAACCAAGCCATTACCACATCTTGTAGCTTTTACTCTCCTAATATATGTCTTATAGCCACAATTTCTCTCCATCTCCATCACCACCACCACCTTCATCCAAGTCATAATCATCTCTCACTTTGACTGCTACAATAACCTCCCAACTGGTCTCCTGCTTCCACTTTTGACTCCTCTACAATCCTTTCTCCACCCTGCAGCCAGTGATCTTTNCTTTAATAACCCCTGACCAAGAGATGCCTCAAATACACTTCTCAGATGTTAAAATCAGTGGTCAAAACCTTAATGAGAAATAGGAAATTACAGACTTAAAGTATCTCACACAATTACAGACAAAAAAAGAATAATTTTACAGTGGAGAAACCTGATAGATACCACCTAATCGAGTGATCAGAATTATCACCAGTAACAGGACAAGTCAAGATCATGTGCCCCTGGTTAGGTTCACTGAGAAGGACTGTCATTTCTGCAGTATTTCTGCCAAAAATGTATATCCTATATCTTAATCATAGTGAAATATTAGACAAACCCAAATTAAGAGAAATTCTACAAAATAAATGGTCTATACTCTTCAAAAGTATTAAAGTCATAAAAGACTAAGACTGAGGAACTATTTCAGATTAGTGGAGTCCAAAGAGTCATAACAATTGAATGCAACATGTGACCCTAGACTAGAAAGGTTTTTTTCATTTTATATGTAGAACAACAGTGGAACAGTTGGCAAATTTTGTATAAGGTCTGTAGATTAGATAATAGTACTGTATGTTAATTTCCAAAGTTTGACAATTATATTCCAGTTATGTGAGAAAATGTCTTTTTTTTTTTTTAGTAAATACACATTAGTAATTATACATTAGGATTCTCCAAAGAAACAGAACCAATAGGAGATAGATAGATAGACAGATAAATAGATAGATAGACAGATTTTATTATAAGGAATTGGTTCTGTGATTATGAAGGCTAACAAGTCCCAAGATTCCCAAGACCTTCAGGGTGAGTTGGCAAGCTGGAGACCCAGGAGAGCAAA
>NW_007729733.1:115909-116740 GCF_000696425.1 Galeopterus variegatus
CCTTGATTGCATTTCTAAAAGTTAAACATTATAAAGGGCACTATCTTATTCAGTTTGTGCTATTATAACAAGATACCGCAGACTGGATAATTTATAAAGAACAGAAATTTATTTTCTCACAGTTCTGGTGGCTGTGAAGTTCCAGATTAAGATGCCAGCAGGCCGGTATCTGGTGAAGGCCAGTAAGTTATTCATAGATGGGGGCCATCTAGGTGTCCTTACATGGCAGAAGGGACATAGGGAGTGAACTCATTCCCTCAAGCCCTTTTATAAGGCACTAATCCATTTATGAGGAAGGAGCACTCACTCATGGCCTAATCATCTCCTAAAGGCCACCCCAGTGGGGACAAAGTTTCAACATGAATTTTGGAGGGGACACATTAAACTATAGTAAACACTAATGAGACAGTTGGGGAAATTTGAATATCAACTGCATATCAGATGGTAGTATTAATGTTAAATGTCTTGGGTGTGGTTATGGAGGAAAATGTCTTTGTTCTTAAGAATATGCTGAAAGTATATAGCAGTGAAGTGTAAAGAATTTAGCACCTAATTGAAGTGGTTAAGCAAAAATAATAGTTATTTTATTATTGTTATTATACACACATATTCAAAGAGAGATACAAAGCAAGTCTAGCAAAATGTTATCAGTGAGTCTAGGTGAATGGTAGGTAAATGGGTTGCTCATTGTACTAATCTTGCAACTTTTCTGAAAGTTTTAAATTTTTTTATTTTCTCAATTTTTGTTTTTATTAGCATATCCATTATTACAAATCATACTTATTCTTTATGTCTCTTATCCAATCTCTCCCTTTCCCCCTCCCCCTCCCC
>NW_007729733.1:117333-137786 GCF_000696425.1 Galeopterus variegatus
TATTAATGTTAAATGTCTTGGGTGTGGTTATGGAGGAAAATGTCTTTGTTCTTAAGAATATGCTGAAAGTATATAGCAGTGAAGTGTAAAGAATTTAGCACCTAATTGAAGTGGTTAAGCAAAAATAATAGTTATTTTATTATTGTTATTATACACAGATATTCAAAGAGAGATACAAAGCAAGTCTAGCAAAATGTTATCAGTGAGTCTAGGTGAATGGTAGGTAAATGGGTTGCTCATTGTACTAATCTTGCAACTTTTCTGAAAGTTTTAAATTTTTTTATTTTCTCAATTTTTGTTTTTATTAGCATATTCATTATTACAAATCATACTTATTCTTTATGTCTCTTATCCAATCTCTCCCTTTCCCCCTCCCCCTCCCCCCTCTAATAATCATAGATTCATTCTCTCCATCTGATAGATTAACTGTTCCTCTGTTGGTTTGTTACCTGGATGATCTGTCCAGTACTGAGACAGGTGTGATCACGTCCTCCCCTATTATCATAAATCAGATGCTGCTTCTATTACTCTGGAGTGGGCTTTGTAGAGAGAAAGGACCTCTTCTGAAAGTTTTAAATTTTTTTTAAAAACTAGGGAAAATATATGTCATTGTGTGTTAAATTTCTTGTGTGTGATAAGGGTATTGTGGTTATATAGAATATCCTTGTTCTTAGGAGATACATGTTAGAGTACTTAGGGGTGAAATGTCACACTATCTGCAACTTATTTTCAAAAGGTTTGACCAAAAAATATATATAAATATATTTTTAAAGTATATATAAAGTACTTAATATAATTTGTACAAATGTAAAAAAAAATGGTGAATCAGTGAAAGGTAGAGGGTGTTGCTTTGTACTACAGTATTCAATTTTTCTGCGGGTTTGAGATTTTTTAAAATGAGAAGTTGGGAAAAATATTTAGAAGATATATAAATGTATAAAGTATTAAGGATACAAAATAAAATCAAAATAAATTTGTTATATATCATCTTGGAAAAACCTCATTCTGTTCTATCCTCGCTTAAAACCTTCAGTAGTTTCCCACTCTTCCCAGGATAAAGAAGAAATCACCTAACAAGGTTTGTGAGGTCTAACGTGGTCTTGCTCCTGCCTCTTCCCTCCGTACGACTGTCCACTAACTCATTCCCATCATCTCTGCCCCTGGGCTCCGACCATACATAAGTACACCCTAACTACACCAAAGGAGTGACTTCCCAAAAGTTCCTCCTCCTGGCCTTTGCAAATCCAGCTAACACATCCTGACTGTATAGGACTGAGATACAGGTTTTCATGCTGTCTCTTCTGTGCTGTTCCCCTAAATCTCCTCTTGGAAGTTTTCTCTTCACCCCTTCCCCCAAGTCTGGGTGGCATGCCTCCTGAGCATCCTGTGCTTAGTTTCATCGTAGCATACAGTATTTCAATTGACCGCTCACTCGTCCATCTTCTCCAGTCTTCTGAAAATACTTGACAAGACCTGTTTTTATTCCCCAGCCTCCGTCACTGCTCTGGCGCACTATAATTGTGTTCAATAAATGGAACGGACTTCCGTTCTCTTGTCTATAAAATAAAGGAGTTGGGCTAGATAAGCTACAAGATCTATTGGCAATAAAATTAATCTGATAATCCCAACCCCAACTGCGCAGGAAATCCCTTTTTCTTCGCATTGCCCTGGTTTAGAACCTGTGACAACCTCACGAGTCGGGAGAATCAGAAACTACAATTCCCATGATCCTCGGGGCACCACGTGGCGCCTGCGAGGACTCCATTTCCCGGCGTGCCTCAGGACTCCAGGACTTCATCCGCCGGAACGTCAGGATTTCCGGCCCTGAGCGGGAACTGCGGTAGCCGAGGCTGAGTGGCAGGTAAAAATGGCCTAGCCTGGGGTTCAGAGGCGACACGGGGACACCGGCTCAACCGAAAGCACGGAGTTGCACATACCTTATTTTTGCAACCTCCCGCCCATTTTTTGCAAATCCCCTTAGTCGCCCCTTGTCCCTCCACTGTCCGCAGCTGGAAGCCAAATTTCCCCACGTCACACAGAGAAAAGGGGTGGGGTGTCTCGGGTCTCCCTGCAAGATCCTGGTGTGGACGTCGAGGGTGGGGGTGGGAGTGGCGGGGGGTGGTGCGGAGACCGCGGGGCAGGTGAAGAAACTGGTCTCTCACCAAAAGCGGGAAGCCCAGATCCTCACTCCTCTCGTCCGCCTCTCCGCCGTAGCCAATGCTGAGTGGGCGGCTGATCCGACGCCTAGTCTCTATGGCTGGCCGCGTCTGTTTGTCCCGGAGCTGCGCAGGATCCCGGACCGTCGGTCCAGTCGAGGCCACCATTCGCGCGAAGTTGGAGCAAGCCCTGAGCCCCGAGGTGCTGGAGCTGCGCAACGAGAGCGGCGGCCACGCAGTCCCAGCCGGCAGCGAGACGCATTTCCGCGTGGCGGTGGTAAGCTCTCGCTTCGAGGGACTGAGCCCCCTGCAACGGCACCGGCTGGTCCACGCGGCACTGTCAGAGGAGCTGGCCGGACCGATCCACGCGCTGGCCATCCAGGCGCGGACTCCCGCCCAGTGGAGGGAGAACCCTCAGCTGGACAGTAGCCCTGCTTGCCTGGGTGGGAGCAAGAAAACTCGAGGAACCCCTTGAACCCCAAGAGAGGGAGAGGACCAAGATCTGAATGGGCTAGGTGAGAGTAAACTACTTGAGACCTTCTTCCCCTAAATCTAGTTCGGGATTTGTAAGGGGCATTGACCCCTGAGCCCTACTCTGCTGGCACATATTCTCCATAGATAGCAACTCACTTCAGGGCAAAGCTAACCCAAGGAAAGAGCATGCCCTGGACTATTCAGGAAGGCCTGCCCAGTTGTTCTATGTTCAGTTGTGACTAAGAAACTGCACCAGACCTGATGAATTGTAAACAATCCTGTACAGTAAAAGAGAAACGACCATGTGAGAAACATTGCTGTATTTTTAATGGCCTGTTGAATCAGTGTTACACGTGTTCTTGGTAGAAGAAAGATACTTGTAGACTAGGATAATCAGGAAGGGCTTCAGGGGGGAAGCAACCTAGTTGGATTTTTAAAGGAAAGCACAATTAAACTAGAAAGGAGAGTAAAGGTGTTGCAAGCAGAGGGAAGAACCTGAGCAAAGGCGTAGAAGCTTGACTGGGCAGTGAGTTATTGGATAAGCAGGGGTTATAGGCAGGGACACATTTGAACTTTATATTGGAGGGATGTTTGCCTTTTAACAGCCTGTCCATTTCCAAAAAGTACTTGTATTTGTATATAAGGAAAAGTTTTTTAGCCACTAAAGCAGTGAAAAGAGAATAAGAACCTAGAAAATGATTACAGAAGATGGAAATCTTTATGTAGTCCTTTTTTTTATGAGTCTTCCTAATGTTAAGTCATATTTCTGAGGGGAACTCAAGTAATGTCTACATCAGCAACTCCAATATTCTCAATGTGGACATTACTAGATCTTTTTTCTTTTCTTTCCTTTTCTTTTTTTTTTTTTTTTGGCAGCTGGCTGGTACCAGGAACCAAACTTTTGACCTTGGTGTTACAGGGCTGTGTTCTAACCGACTAAGTGGAAATTATTAGAAAAAAGGCTTGGTTAACATATGTCTTGGCCATTTCTGGCTAAAGAGTTTAGATTGCATCTGGTTGGGCAGTAGAGAGTCATTAAGAATTTTGAGTAAAGGTATGTCAAAGGGCACTTGGGGGCAGATTGGTCTGGCAGTCATGTGTAAGTGGGTTGGCACGAGAGATTGGAATCAAGAGTCGAAGTGGAGCCCTGACTTGAGGTCAGCTGTGGGAATGGAAAGAACAATGTTGATTTGAGAGCCACCATTTTAAAAAATCAGAAAATGGCTTGATTAGAACAGAAATGGACTAGAGAGGGAAGTCAAGGGTGACCCCCAGGCAGGGGTTTTCAGATTCCTTAATGGATAAGAATTCCCAAGAGAGCTTGTTTAAAATGTAGGTTTGAGGTTCCCCCCCCCCTCAAAGATTCTTATTCCACAAGTCAAGAATGGAGTCTGGAATCTATATATATATATATATATTTTTTTTTTTTTTTTTTAAAGATGACCGGTAAGGGGATCTTAACCCTTGACTTGGTGTTGTCAGCACCATGCTCAGCCAGTGAGTGAACCGGCCATCCCTATATGGGATCCAAACCCGGGGCCTTGGTGTTATCAGCACCGCACTCTCCCGAGTGAGCCACGGGCCGGCCCTGGAATCTATATTTTTAAAAGGCACACCAGAAGATTTGTAGGAAGGTTGGTTCTATTCTTAAGAAACATTACTCCAAATTTCCNCTTCATCCGCCGGAACGTCAGGATTTCCGGCCCTGAGCGGGAACTGCGGTAGCCGAGGCTGAGTGGCAGGTAAAAATGGCCTAGCCTGGGGTTCAGATGCGACACGGGGACACCGGCTCAACCGAAAGCACGGAGTTGCACATACCTTATTTTTGCAACCTCCCGCCCATTTTTTGCAAATCCCCTTGGTCGCCCCTTGTCCCTCCACTGTCCGCAGCTGGAGGCCAAATTTCCCCACGTCACACAGAGAAAAGGGGTGGGGTGTCTCGGGTCTCCCTGCAAGATCCTGGTGTGGACGTCGAGGGTGGGGGTGGGAGTGGCGGGGGGTGGTGCGGAGACCGCGGGGCAGGTGAAGAAACTGGTCTCTCACCAAAAGCGGGAAGCCCAGATCCTCACTCCTCTCGTCCGCCTCTCCGCCGTAGCCAATGCTGAGTGGGCGGCTGATCCGACGCCTAGTCTCTATGGCTGGCCGCGTCTGTTTGTCCCGGAGCTGCGCAGGATCCCGGACCGTCGGTCCAGTCGAGGCCACCATTCGCGCGAAGTTGGAGCAAGCCCTGAGCCCCGAGGTGCTGGAGCTGCGCAACGAGAGCGGCGGCCACGCAGTCCCAGCCGGCAGCGAGACGCATTTCCGCGTGGCGGTGGTAAGCTCTCGCTTCGAGGGACTGAGCCCCCTGCAACGGCACCGGCTGGTCCACGCGGCACTGTCAGAGGAGCTGGCCGGACCGATCCACGCGCTGGCCATCCAGGCGCGGACTCCCGCCCAGTGGAGGGAGAACCCTCAGCTGGACAGTAGCCCTGCTTGCCTGGGTGGGAGCAAGAAAACTCGAGGAACCCCTTGAACCCCAAGAGAGGGAGAGGACCAAGATCTGAATGGGCTAGGTGAGAGTAAACTACTTGAGACCTTCTTCCCCTAAATCTAGTTCGGGATTTGTAAGGGGCATTGACCCCTGAGCCCTACTCTGCTGGCACATATTCTCCATAGATAGCAACTCACTTCAGGGCAAAGCTAACCCAAGGAAAGAGCATGCCCTGGACTATTCAGGAAGGCCTGCCCAGTTGTTCTATGTTCAGTTGTGACTAAGAAACTGCACCAGACCTGATGAATTGTAAACAATCCTGTACAGTAAAAGAGAAACGACCATGTGAGAAACATTGCTGTATTTTTAATGGCCTGTTGAATCAGTGTTACACGTGTTCTTGGTAGAAGAAAGATACTTGTAGACTAGGATAATCAGGAAGGGCTTCAGGGGGGAAGCAACCTAGTTGGATTTTTAAAGGAAAGCACAATTAAACTAGAAAGGAGAGTAAAGGTGTTGCAAGCAGAGGGAAGAACCTGAGCAAAGGCGTAGAAGCTTGACTGGGCAGTGAGTTATTGGATAAGCAGGGGTTATAGGCAGGGACACATTTGAACTTTATATTGGAGGGATGTTTGCCTTTTAACAGCCTGTCCATTTCCAAAAAGTACTTGTATTTGTATATAAGGAAAAGTTTTTTAGCCACTAAAGCAGTGAAAAGAGAATAAGAACCTAGAAAATGATTACAGAAGATGGAAATCTTTATGTAGTCCTTTTTTTTATGAGTCTTCCTAATGTTAAGTCATATTTCTGAGGGGAACTCAAGTAATGTCTACATCAGCAACTCCAATATTCTCAATGTGGACATTACTAGATCTTTTTTCTTTTCTTTCCTTTTCTTTTTTTTTTTTTTTTGGCAGCTGGCTGGTACCAGGAACCAAACTTTTGACCTTGGTGTTACAGGGCTGTGTTCTAACCGACTAAGTGGAAATTATTAGAAAAAAGGCTTGGTTAACATATGTCTTGGCCATTTCTGGCTAAAGAGTTTAGATTGCATCTGGTTGGGCAGTAGAGAGTCATTAAGAATTTTGAGTAAAGGTATGTCAAAGGGCACTTGGGGGCAGATTGGTCTGGCAGTCATGTGTAAGTGGGTTGGCACGAGAGATTGGAATCAAGAGTCGAAGTGGAGCCCTGACTTGAGGTCAGCTGTGGGAATGGAAAGAACAATGTTGATTTGAGAGCCACCATTTTAAAAAATCAGAAAATGGCTTGATTAGAACAGAAATGGACTAGAGAGGGAAGTCAAGGGTGACCCCCAGGCAGGGGTTTTCAGATTCCTTAATGGATAAGAATTCCCAAGAGAGCTTGTTTAAAATGTAGGTTTGAGGTTCCCCCAATGTTGGTGGTGACCAGTGCAAAGGGAGTTCATTCAAGCTGTGGTGCCATCCACACTGGAGGACCTTGATGCATCAGACACTGGGTAAGCTGAACACCATGTGCCAAGAAGAGCAGCCAAATAGCAGAATCCCTACTGCCTAACATGACCCCCTGCGGTAGCAACATCAGGGCTTACTGGAGACTGGTTAGACTTCTCAGTTTTCTCTCTGGCGAGCCGGTATATGAAAAACTGATATCCTGGACCGGATAAACCCATGGATGAAGGGACTCCAAAGAATGAAAGAATTTCTTGATAGTGAGATGTGACCTTGTTAGTATCCCAGGCTGGTGAAGTAGAAGTAGAAATATATACTTACAGAGCTTATATACTCTTTTATGTTATTTTCATTCTAAGTTTAACTGATTTTTATTTTTATTTATTTATTTATTTATTTATTTTTTAAAAGATGACCGGTAAGGGGATCTTAACCCTTGACTTGGTGTTGTCAGCACCACACTCAGCCAGTGAGTGAACCGGCCATCCCTATATGGGATCCAAACCCGGGGCCTTGGTGTTATCAGCACCGCACTCTCCCGAGTGAGCCACGGGCCGGCCCTGGAATCTATATTTTTAAAAGGCACACCAGAAGATTTGTAGGAAGGTTGGTTCTATTCTTAAGAAACATTACTCCAAATTTCCAAACTTGGGAGACTTAGAGGGCCTTCCATCTGTAGAAGTGGAAAGGACAGGACAGAGAGGCCAATTTAGGAGATAAATGTCATATGTTATTCTGGCCTTCACTTTGGAGAGAGAGTTGTTTTTCCATCTCACCATTTTACTGTCCCTGGACTGTCAGGAGACAGAACAGAGTTAGATGTAGGTAGAAAGGCAAAGAAGCAGACATAGCCATTTTGGATTTTAAGGATCTGTTTCCTGTTTATTTTTCATTTCATTTTCACATCAACAGAGTTGGGTTGAGGGTTCCCCAGGAGAGCAAGGGAGATGGATGGGGCCCTCTTGGGGGAAGAGGGGAGAGGGCTACGTCCAGCAAGTAAATAGTGAAGGGAGAAGGCACACACTCATACACGGCACTGGAGGAGAAGGCAGTCCTTTGAGCACAGACACCAAAGAAGTAAAACAGTCACCACCTGGTTCAGTGTTACAAAATGGGGGTGGAGGAGAGGGGAGCCGGGAGTGACTGGATGGGGGCACCAGACGCAGCGTGAGGAGGGTGAATTTGGATTTTCTTTTTTGTTGTTATTTTCATTTTTTTTCTTTTAACGTTTTTTAAACATTTTACAAACAGCTAAAAACTACAACACATCACCACTACGATAGGGGTTGGAGGAGGGCACCAAGGAAAGCAGCCACAGAGAGTAGAGTGGGACAGGGGCAGCTTAACCTACAGAAGCTGTTGTGTGGAAAGGAGAGATAGGGAAACTGAGGCTTCTGGTCCCTGCATTAGGGATCCCTCACTTACTGCCCAACCTCTCCCCACTTTTAGAGGAGTTGTCAGCAGGTCTCCTGCTTGTTGCCCCTGCCCCTGTCCCAGCTCCTTGTGCTTTCTGATGTGCTGGTTTGACCATGTGCCTGTTTTCTTTCCCTCCCCCGCTCCCCTGCCTGTGAGGAGACAGGTTGAGGGCGTGGAAGGGCACCTGTGCTGCGCCTGTCTGTGCTGTAGTGAGTGGAGCCTCTCACTCCACAGTTGAGGGAAAGAGATGGGCTCTGTCAGGTCTCCTCAGATCTTGCTGCACTGTGGACTCTTACCCAGCCTGGCCTAGGGCTCCTCCCTCCCAGGCCCAACACAGAAACAAGATTAGCAGAGGTACCATGGGAAGCAGGGGTGTGTGTATGTGTGTGTACGTGCGTGCATGCGTGCGTGCGTGTGTGTGTGTGTGTGTGTGTGCACGCTGAAACTACCCTTGGCTTATATTTTTGGACGGTATAGTGACACCCCCACCCCATGGCACAAACACATTCATACATAAGTATACACACATTCACACACACACAGAGTCCTGCTGAGCTGCCTCAGAAATTAATATATAAATAAGTAAGAATCAGGAAGCTAATTAATTTCATAAAATTCAGGCTTCATATTTGCAGCCCAAATTGAGGGGAAGTGGAGGCCAGGGGGCCGAAGTTTATTGCTACTCCCCCAGCATCCAAAGGGAGGTGTGAGAGGACACCTGAGACCCTTCTGACACTAAGAAGTTCTTTTGGTCCATGGTCTACACGCAAGCCCCAGCCCCCAGCATAACTGCATACCTGTGGTTTCACCAGGGCCAAGGCAGAGGGAATGAGGGGGAAGGCAAGAAGCCTCTTCTGGAACCCCCGGAGCAGGGAAGCAAGAGCCCCTCTCTAACACTGGGGGGAAGGGTAGGGCTCAACCTCTTGTGCAGAGTCAAGGGTAGTAGGAGGTGGGGAGTAGAGCTTCATCCCAACCCTGGGATGAAAGAGCCTTCCCTGGAGTCCCTGCCCACAGAGGTCACACACATGCACACACACACGCACGCACAGCTAAGACACCCGACGTGAGAGTGGGGTGTGAGGGCTCTGGGGGCCAGGATGGCAGGGCAGGGAGGGGAAAGGAGTTGTTGGTCTCACAGTGTGCCTGCCACCCCCAAAACCCTAGAGACCCCCTTACTGCAGCACCTGCCCCCGGGTCTCAGGCAACTTCAAGGCCAGAGAGCTACCAAGGGCAAGGGCAGCTGAGGCAAAGAGGATGGGGGCAGCCTTGGTGATTCCCACGAAGGATGTGAAGATGCTGATCCCCAGCACAGCTGCCAGCTTACACAGGGCATTCAGGAAGCCGAAGGCTGTGGTCCTGCTCAGGAGTCCCCAGTACAGCATGGAGGGTGGGGCCCAGGAGGGGGACAAGGAAGAGCAGGTGGGCAGGAAGCGAAAAGGAGGAAGATGGCAGGCAGTTTCCAAGAGGGACAGGGAAGGATGGAGAGACCAGAGAGGTAAGGATGTACATCAGAGAGTATAGAGAAATTGGGAGACAAGGAGGAAAGGAGACCAAAAAATAAAGTTAATAGTTAAGTCTTCAAGGAGCCAATCCAAAAGCTACCAGCTGTTAGAGAAGAAACTCAGTGGGAACGTGTGTCCTTTTACCCCTAAAGATGCTTTTCCCATTCAGCCCCCCTTCCTCACCCCACTTCTCCCTGGCCCTCTGTGCCCTAAACCTGCTGCCCTGTCCCCACCACACTTCAATTACCTCTTGTCTGAGGGGTAGAGTTCAACAGTCAACACGTCCAGCGCGTTCCAGGATGCAATGCTGACCCCCCCAAAAAGGCAAAGCAGAGCAATCATGGCTGACTCACTGTTCCCGAAAGACAGGAAGACGCAGGAGACACAGGACATCACGCTGGAGCCAGCTGGAGCAGGAAGAGGAGCGAGCAGCATGAGCCTGATCACAACAAAACCCATCCATAACCTACCTTGTCCCACCAGCTAGCTTTGAGAGAGCCCAAGATGAGATGTCTTTTTCACCATGTACCCAAATGGAAGGCTTTTCATTCATCCTCAACCTCCCTTATAATTGTCTATTATTAATAATATCAGTAACAACCATTTATTCAATGCCAGCCATGGGCCAAGCAACTCGATGCTTCACATGCATTCATCTAGTCCATCAACCTATGAGGCAGGTACTATTATCACCTCCATTTTGCAGATGAAACAATCAGGCTCATAGAGATTAAGTAACTTGCCCAAGGTAGGTGGTAGAGCTGAGATTCAAACCTACCACCTCAAAGCCTGTGCCCTAATTGCTATTCTGCCTACCTCCTTTACTTCCTAGAGACGCTTCTGTGCCAGGCCCCACCCCATCCTGCAGCACCCCCTAAACAGAAAACGTTGAGAGAGAAGCTCCTGGCCAATCTCTTCCATAGCCCAAGGTGAGAATATTGTTGACAGCTTCCCCGAGCCTCCAGCCCCCCAATCAATTCTGACACACCACCACCCAGCCTCTTCCCCTTACCAAGCATTCTGAGCCTGCCAATCTTGTCCATGAGCAGGGCAGACACGATATTCCCAGGAAGCACAGCCAGCGTTCCCAAGAAGCTGACAAAGTACACCATGTAGGCTCCTTCACCTGTCCCTGTCACGTCTAGCGGGCAGCCCTCCTTGTTGTGCAGGAATGTGCTGTTTACCAGACGGCTGTTCACAAACTTGTACTCAAACAGGTCTGGGGGTGAAGGCCAAGACAGACAGGCAGTCACAGCAAATGTGAGAGGAAGGCCACTGCTGCTTATGGCTCAGGGCTCTGCATTATTGGAGGTTAGCAGTGGGGAGCTTGCAAAATTACTCAGCACTCACTAAAAAACATCAAATAACATCATCTTAGGAACTAGGAATCTTTTTTTTTTTTTTTTTAAAGATGACCGGTAAGGGGATCTTAACCCTTGACTTGGTGTTGTCAGCACCACGCTCACCCAGTGAGCGAACCGGCCATCCCTATATGGGATCCGAACCCATGGCCTTGGTGTTATCAGCACCACACTCTCCCGAGTGAGCCACGGGCCAGCCCAGAACTAGGAATCTTTACGGCAGAAAGTGACCAATAATCAAACACTGTGACTGTTTCCAACTTTTCCCATTCATAGTCTTTCCGTGTTCATTATTTCTGCACTAGCTGACAGTAGCAGTGCCATAAGTTTAGGAAATTTTTCTGAGAAAAATATTAAAAATGATTAAAAGTCCTATCCACTATTGTTTTCCTGTAAGGTGGGAAAAGTTCACCCAGTACTCTATTTAGAGGTGGGAAACCTCAGTCTAGTTCACAAAACCAGCATTTCATGTGCATATAGTTAGAGAATCACTGTCAAAGAAGTGTATTAATGCAATGATTCCCAAACTTTTCCACACCTAATATCCCTTTTATTGTATTTCTTTTTCCCAAGGACCCTGTTTTAAGTAATATTTGCCTTCCTCAAAAGTGCATTAATATTACCGCACTGAGTTATTACAATTCTAACCATAGGTAAAGAAACTTGATGTTTTTCAGATATTCTAGTAGAGGAAAATGTCCAATTTCCATTAGATTTTACAAATTATTGGTGGTAGGCAGTTATTACACCCCCATACCACCTTCTCCCAGGAGTCCAGAGATCTCAGCTTGAGAACCCTAAACTAGTGAATGAGGAAGGTTTCTCCCCACCTCATCAAGGCCCACCCAACCCTTTGGTCTGATACCCACTGGCCACCCCACCTTACCAGTGTTATAGAACACAGTGTTGATGAATGTGCAATTGCGGAAAAATGTGTTGCTGGACGTGACATCCTCAAAATAACACTCCTCAAACAGGGAATCCTCAAAGGACACTGACTTCAGACGCAGCCCAATGAACCTGTAAGGCCAGGAAAAAGAGATACTTCCCCCTCAGCCGCATTCCCTCCTCCAAGACTCACTCCCTTAGTGAAGTAATGAGAAGCTCTGCACTGAGGAAACACCACAGGTATTTGCCCAAAAGTACCTCGTCTTGAACTTTCAGACTCATAAGAGAGACAATGGGTAGAAGGGACAGGGAGGAGAGAAGTTTAAAGGTTCCCACATACTTGTCATTGAAGTACTGCCCCCCTCGGTGGATCTGATTCTCCAGTGTGAAGTTAAAAGTCACATGCTCCACACGCTCCCCAGGGAACACTTTGGTACGGGCTGCATAGTCCACCGCCTGGAGATGGCGGATCATGTCGGGAAACCAGACAGTCAGGCCATAGTAGCTGAAGAGTCAAGGGCCATGGAATCATACAGGGCTCAGAAATTAGAACCAGGCAGTCCAGAATGAGGGAGAAATAGAACCGGCCCATATCAGGACCATGCTCACCTCCAGCCTCATCTCTACCATTCCTCCTTTCCCAGCTGCTATGGTTCTGGGGGACTTTAGGTTCTTCTACCCAACCCACCATACTCTTTCTTACCACCCATCCCCCACTTCCAAGCCCCACCCCTCAGCCTGTCTAACTCCCATTCATCCTTCAGGACTTAGATCCCTGCCCCCATTCCCAAGTGCTCCTATAGCGCATTGCCCTTCCTCCACCGTGGCACTCATCACACTGATTTATAGCTAGTTTTGTCTAGCTCTCTGACCAAAATGTTAACTTCAGAAGGACTAGGACCATGTCTATTTCATCCAAGCACAAAATGGGCACAGAATAGAAACTTAATACTGGTCAGTGTGTAATACAAGTTTGTGGAATGAATGAGTGAAGAAGAGGAGCTGGGTGGAGGATAAGGGGATCTGAACATCTTCCCTCATTACCGGTCCCCTTCATTTCCATTTTCTCCACCTCTCTCACAGCCCACACACCACCACAACCACCACATACCACCCTCTTCAGCCACCCCCTCACCTGAATGACATGGTGAACCACACGCCCATCATCATCAGAGTGATGCGTCGATATTCTGGACCAAAACAGGAGAGGAAATTCCCCCAAACCTACAAGGGACAGAACAAAGTCAGACCATGGCTTTTCTGACTTCTAGCACCCACAGATCCCCATTTTTCTGCCCTATCACCTCCTTCAGTTCCCCATCACTCCCACACCCAGGCTCAAGCCCTGCCTTCCTCTTCACCTCTCCCACTCCCTTCTCTCTCTCCACCATCCCATCCTCCATTACCTGTCCCCCCAGGCTCAAGGCCCGGACCCCCCAGCGCTGGTACCAGGTCCCTGTGTCTGACTGGATCTCAATCAACTCATCCTCCTGATGAATCGTCTTAATGTGGGTTACCTGGAGTCAAGAGGAGGGGTGAGCAGTCACATAGTGTATTTCCCATCCCCTTCCAGGTGCCTCAGTTTCCCCGTTTTAGCAAAATCGGAGGCAGGGAGTGGATATGATATCCTGAGAATCTTATTGTGTTGTCCAAAATATCTAGGAAAGGGGAGGTATCCAGAGAGGGGCCAGGTGGGGGCTGAGGCTACAGGGACTTGGAGGTTCGAGTGGGAAGGTCTATGGCTTACTGAGAATACTCGCTCAGGATGCCCCTTGGCTCGCATGTTGGTGTCATGAACCTGCTTCAGCACCATCCAGGCCTCATCGTGCTTTCCATTCTAGAGCCACAAACATAATCCCCACATCCAGGTCAGCTCCTCCCTGACCCAGGATTACAGACCCCCTTCCTCCAACCTGGCTTTCAGAGTCACAGGACACAAAAAGGCTCTCATGCCCGAACCTCACCACCAAGCCCTGGCCTATAGGCATACATCACCCACTCTGAAAGAGCTCCAAGCTGGGGTGTAGCAAAACATAACTAGATCAGGCAAGAGTTGGGGTGGGGAGGGGGCAGAGCACAGGTCCTAAGGATTCTCTGGTACAGTGGAAAGAAAACTGAAGACAAGGGAAATGATGGGCAAGTAAGTAGTCAGAGAGGGGCAGCATTCTAACCTTGCTAGACCAAGATGTAATTGGAGGGAGAAGGAGCAGAGCGTAGGTCAGAGGGCCTTGAGCTGTAAAGTCAGGGCTAAGGCCAAGGCCCCTGCCTGCAAACTCTCAAGCTACCCATGGCTGAACAGGTCGCCTGGTTTCTCCACCCACAGAACCCCTCTGGAGGTACAGTGCAAGACAAAGGAATCAAAATAAAGTCCCCCAGAGTATGGACCCTGTGAGGAAGGAAGGCAGCCATGCAGGACCAAACCAAACCCACAGTGCGTGTTTGACCACAGGAGCCCCTGCTGCCTTCTACAAACCCCCACCCCACCCACCCAGCTGGCCCAGCCCCATTCACCTCCAGGAAGAAACGGGGGCTCTCAGGCTGCGTGGTCAGAGCCCCAATGGCAAACACAGAAGGAAAGGCGCAGACGAGGACAAAGACCCTCCAGCTGTGGAACTGGTAAGCAGAACCCATCTGAAAACTCCACCCTGGCAGGGACAGAGTCACAGCATCAGCAGAGAGACCAGAGGCTGGGGCTCCTACTGCAGGGAGCTCAGGAGAGGAGGGAGGCCGAAGAGAGTGTGAGTGGATTCCTGGGGGCAGCTCACCGTAGTGCGGGATGATGGCCCAGGCCATGGCAGCTGCGTACACTCCACCAATCATCCAAAACATGCAGAGCCAGCTCAGATGCTCCCCACGTTTCTCCTGGGCCAGAAACTCCGAGAAATAGGAGAAGACAATGGGGATGGACCCTCCAATCCTGGAGGGCATGTCAAGAATTCACTATTAGAAAATGGCTGTATTCCTGGTCCTCTGCCCCAGTGCTCTGGATCTCCAAGCCCTTTTCATCTTCCAGACCTTTTTAAGAGACTACGTCTCACACATCATGCCCTACAAGCTCCCCTCCCCACCAGCCAGCAAGCACCCATCCTTGGGACCTTGGGACACAGGCAAGCAGTTCTCAGGGAATGGGGAAAAACAAACATTAAATCTTAAAGATGACCACAGAGTTAAAAGGAGGGAAGATAGTTGCAGAAAAGAGGAAAACCTTCAGAGCAAAAAGATGGGCAGAGGAGTATGAGGGCAGGCCTCGTGGGGTCAAGCCAGAAAAGAACTTAGAGACAAGGCAGAGTGAGAGTGCCTGCCCGTGAGTGCCTGAGGGAGTGTAGGGGCATCTGGGCAAGGCTCAGAGTTCTGGCAGATGTGGGTGTTGGCAAGGTTTGTTGTCTAATGCAGGAAATGTGTAGACTCTGGGAGGGGATAACTCCACGGTCCACAGGAGCCCAGGGGTGATGCTAAGGTCCACCCGGCCTCTGTGTGGAGGCAGGCTCAGAAATGGAACTGAAGGTGGGGTGGAGGACTCAGCAATGGGCCAGATATGGAGTGGCATTCTGGACAGCAGCAGACAGGTCCTGGACAGAGGGAAGCTGGCCTGCAGATGGAGGGGGGAGAAAGGAATTCATTCATTCATTCAACTCACACATATTTAAATTCCATTCGGTGTGCCTGGCAACTGTGCTGGGCCCTGAAGATATAACAGTGACCAGGGCACAGTCCTGACCTCAAGGGGTTTAGGAAGTGGCCACTCACCCAACCCCAGAAAGGAGGCGGCAGAAGAGGAAAGTGCCATAACCCTGGACAAAAGATGAGAAGAAGGCAAAAACGCTGTTGACTGAGAGCGAGATGAGCAGACACTGTCTCCGACCCAGCCGATCAGCCAGACCTCCCCAGAGGAAGGCTCCCACCATCATGCCCAGGTAGACAATGAGGCCTGGAAGGAAGAGGGAAACAGAGGCAGGAGGATGAGCAGACACACCTCGATTCCCCACCAGCTGAAACTACAACAGAATGGATCAGGGATCAGAAGAATTTCTAGAAGCTAAGTCTGCCCAGAGATAAGAGCAAGGGAGAGAAGATAAATTTTGTGAGCAAAGATGGAAGGTCATCTCTGCTGGCCAGGGATTCAAAGCAGGAATTCAAATATGAGAGGACCCCGGGATTCTCCTCTTTCTTTCTCATTTCTCACTCTCTCTCGCACACACACAACCCACCCCATCCCTGGCTCAACTAGAAGGAGGAATGGATCTGCCTCGATCCCTAGACCCTCCCCGGGTCCTCTCTATCCTCTCTGCTTTGATGCCCTTAAAGCAGCAGGAGGTGACTCTTTTGTTCCTTGGGAAAGGGGCTCCAATTCCTTCAATCTTCCCACTCCCTGGCCCCTGGAAAATCCCAAGTCTGAGTGAGGGCAAGTTTAACCACTTCTCTGGTGGCAGACCCAGGATTCTTCTACCTCCACCACCCCAAACCGATCCTCCCCATTTATACCAGGGAGATTTATACCCAGTCAGGGCAAGGGAACAGACTAACAAGAGGGAGAGCTATGAAGAAACGTTAAACAGTGGTCCATCCCACCGTGGCCATTCCTACAGAGCTATTTAAGCAGACTGTCACCCAACCACTGGCCCAGGCCCCAGCCCAGCTGTCCTCCCCCAAGCTCCTCTTTCACATTCAACTTTACTTTACCCAACCCCAAGAAGAGGGTGTATGTGAGGGGAGAGTGTACAAAGGAACCCTGAACCCTCCAGGAACATCTTGGGAGCAGGGTCCTTAGGAGCCCAGTGGTAAGGACAGTAGCAATTCCCAGGAACAAGGGTGTTTCCAGGGTTTGAGGCAGGACAGGGCAGGAGTGCCCCCGGTGTGTCTTACCCAGCATGCCCTTGTTGGAGTCAGACAGGCACATGTCTTTCTCAGCACTGGGCAGCACGAAGCCCACCACAAAGACCTCGACACCATCAGCCATCAGCGCCAGACCAAGCACAAAATAGAGTGTCCACTGGAAGCGGCCATGGCCACACTCCCGTAGGATGGCTTCATACTGCTGGGCCAGTTCTTCCCGTTCTTTCCGCCGCTGTGCCTCCCCCCGTCCCCCAGGGGGGCCTTCCCCATCACTCAAGCCCCCCCTGACTCCAGCCAGGGGTGCCCCATCTGCCATCCGCTCACCCTTGCCCCCAGACTCTGCCCGGGGGATACCCTGATACTCCCCCTCGTAGATCTCATCATCCTCGTCGTGGCCTTCAGTGGCATCACTAGATGCACCACCTTCCTCCTCGTCCTGGGCCCCTTCCCCACGGTAATAGCCGTCAGCGGGGGCAGGGAAGTCATCATCATCCTCCTCTTCCTCAAAGCGGGAGTAGGATCTGCGGGAATATTCGTCCTGGACTCTGTCCAGGCCCTTCACCACTTTCTTGGCCGCATGCTTCTTGACTTCCCTGGCAATGTCTTTGGCCCCACGGATGAAAGCTGCCCGGTCTCGGAAGCCCTCTTCCATGATGGGGCTTGGGGGCACTTCACCTGATCTCTGCCACTCCCTGCTTCTTTTTCAGCCTTTTGCTCAAGGACTTGTGGAGTCAAGAAGACACCTCCCCCCAGTTGTTTAGATGAAGTGGGTTCCAGTATCTTTGGGCACAGAGTAGTAGGAACTAGGACCTGGCCAGTAAGTGTCTAGGAGGGGAAAGGAAGAGAGGAGCTCTGGCCTATACTCAGTTCAGGTGGGTGGATGGGGGAAGGGAGAGAGGAATGGAAAGGGGAGAGGAGCCAGGAGAACTCAGGAAGGGCTGCCTACTTCTCTTTCCAAAGCTTCTGGAGACCTAGAAAAAATAAGAGGGAGAAAAAGGAAGTTGAAAGTCCGAACATGATAAAGAAGGCCAACACAGAGCCCCTCTCAACTCAGAGTCCGCCTGGACCATGTGGTGCAGAGATGATCTCCTTGCTTCAGTAAAAAGGGACCTGGGCCATCTGAGCCAACTGTGGGTCATTCACATAGAAGTCCCCTTATACTGACCTTGGAGCCCAGGTCTATGGGATTTGCTCCAGAGTCACAGCCACCTACCCTGAGTCCTCCTAACCCCCTGTGCCACATCAAGCTCAGACCCCTTGCTTTACCACCAACCTGCAAAGAACAAAACAGGAAATAGGAGAAACCAGAATTCCCTGCTCTAGTCTGATCTGGGTTTCTACTTGGGGGCAGAGCTTGAGGAAGATGTGCAGAAGGAGGAGAAGCCCTTCAAGCTATTTGCCTTCTGTCCGTTGAGAGGGGTTCCCTCGGGTTCCATGTTTATAGGCCTCCCAAAGAACAATTTTCTCCCAACATAGCGTAGTGAGTAAAAGCTCAGCTTCCAGAGTCAGATAGACTGGGGTTTGACTTCCTGCTTTAGCACTTACTAACTAAGTGACCACAGGCATGTTTCTGAACATCCAAGTCTTAGTTTCCTCTTATTTAAAAAAGGGGAAAGTAAGGATTAAATGACATAACACATAGAAGCTCCTTATCATCATACCTGGCACATAGAAAGTGATGAATAAATATTAGCTATTACTATTGTGGTGATAGCAATATATGAGACGTCCTATGCTCCCTCACGATGTCCCAAAACAAAAGCCACCTCTGGATGCTCTTAGGGTGAGCAGCAAAAAAGGATGCTGGCAAGGAGAATGCTGGTTCAGTGCAAAGCAGACAACAGTTAGATGAGTTGAAATCCCAACTCTGCCACTTACTAACTAATCTTGAGCAGGTTACTTATTTACTAACTGATCTTGAGGCTCTGTAAGCCTCAGTGTCCTTATATTTAAGTTTGGGGTAATTAAAACAGGAGAATGTCTGTTTCTCAGAGTTGATGTGAGAATTCAATCTCACAGTGAATATTCTTTAAATATTAGTGTCCTTCCTTCCTATTATATTGAAAAATGTGAACGAAGCAGGAAGCAGCAAGGAAGAAGCAGGGGTCACACTTAGAGGCTGTTGGCCAGTATCCTCCCAAAACAGAGAATCCCAAGACTCCTCTGTCTGTGTTTAAATTAATTCCAACAGCTAGGCATGCATTATCTCCCTCCAGACAAACAAGGGAAGATTCAAAATAGGGAGATCTGGAACCTGAATAGAATGGAGAAGAGGGCAGATCCAACGCTAACAAAGAATCCAAAGCTAACAATTATGTGATGACTGGCTGCTGCCATCTTCCTTCAGAGGGTCATACATGGGCCCTTTTCACTGGTGGGGGTCGCAATGGTAATGACTGATCAAACTCCTATGTTTCCAACATAAGGGGCTAAGGTCTATAGTTGCACCTCATTCCTCCAAGGCCTCCCTTCCTAATTCCTCTTAATCCTTTCTGCTCCTCCTCCAAGACTCAAGGAAAAAGGAGTCCACAAATACCGCATTGCGTAGGAGGCTGGTATAAAATGAAGGGGGCCCTGGGCCTCCCCCCAAAAAAGAGGGAGGCATAGGATACTGCCTCTAACTTCACAGAAGCAGAGGAAGCAGGCCTAGATTCTGATCAGAGGTCATCCCCCTAAAAATATCCTTTTGCTCCCACCCATCTAGGTCATTCATTAAATGTCACACACACACACACATGCGTGTGCCCTGGGAGGAGAGGGTAAGTAATGCTATGTGATTCAGAGAGAAGCACTGGCAAGCAGAGCCTTACCCCCTCAGGACAGATATAAGCATCGGACCACGGTGACCGGTGACCAGAAGCAGTGACCCCTGTGTCATGTTTCCTTCATGGTTTGGGGGCCCAACCATCCCCCATGAAAAAAGGGAACTGTGGAATCCCTCAGTGCATGGCAGTTTGCTTTCCTTTCCTTTCTTTCCTAACCAGGATCTCCCAAAAAAACCTGAAGGAGGCAGATGGACCCACCAGGAGCCATACCCTATGTTTGTTGACACTATTTACCCCTGAGAAGTACATGTAGAGTAGAGAAGGCTCCCACAGCCACAGCAGGATACGATGGCTCAACAGCCAGCTCCCCCAGGGCCAACAAGCCCAGGCCAGGAGGGAGAGAAAGACAAATTCTTTGAGCTGGTGAGGAAGTGGTGCTATTTTTAGCCCCAGAAGCAGTACAGGGTGGCTAAGCCTGTGGAAGAGAGACAAGACTTGAAGAGGTGGAGAGTAAAGGAGACAAGATTCAGGGTTACACGGCCCTTTAAGGCTGGCTGGCTTCACCTGACCGGAAAAAATGTGCCCAGGAGATTTTCTGCAGAGGGTGATGAGAGGCGGGGACTCCCTAGCAAATGTTTCTTTGCAGGGCAACTCACCCAGCCTTGGGTAAGAGGAGGGTCCAGGAGACCCCCCAATCTCCCAATCAATGTCCCTGACTTTGGGAGCCATCCAGATCCCCAACCCACTCTAGCCCAGGTGACAAGGTCATTAGGAAGCAGTCACTTATCAAAACGCGGGGGGGGGGGGGGGGGAGCGGGGAGACAGAATGTGGGAGGTGCTGGACGCCCCTCCCCATTACAGCTGGGTGATCGAGCCTCAGCCCCAACCCCAGGACTGCCACGGCTGCGCCCCCCTCACCCATCCTACCCCAAGGTTAGGAAGATGGGAGCATCATCAGTTCCGAGGGAAAAAAAATGAAGGTGTCAGCTGAGATGCATACGGAGGAATACGGACAAGCAGAGAGGTCGGGACGCAGGGGACCTCCACACGTGCGGGCACAGAGACCGCCCCTACCAGCATCTGCGGCCACTGCCCCCCCGCCCCCGTCTCGCCTCAGCTCTGGTGTAAGGGGCGAGCCCCTAGAATTGACTACGTCGC
>NW_007729733.1:138724-150110 GCF_000696425.1 Galeopterus variegatus
GGGGGGAAGAAGGGGGAGGGAGGCAAGGCACTAGGGAGAAATACCGAAGGGGCTGGGGAGGAGGAGGGGGATTCAGGGGACAACTGGAAATGACACACAGCCCTTCCCAGCCCCTTCCCTGTAAAAGATGGGAGGACTAAGGAAAGACAGAATAGTGATGTTAGGAAGACAAGTGGGAAAAGAGAAAGGGAGGTGGTAATGAGACAGCCCTTCCTGAGCACCCCAGTCCCAGTATGGCAGGACCCACTAATTTCAGGGGTTCTTACTGCCTTCAAAACACCTCCCTTCCCCTTCTCCACTGCTCCCAGCCAGATTCCTTTCCCCCAACTCTCTCCCAAATCCGGAGTGCTCAGACTCCAAGTGTACCTGGCTATTTTAGAGAAGGCAGAGAGAAGGGTGGTTTCTATCCTGAACTGCAAGAGGCAGAGACTCCTGCATCCTGCTACCTCTTTCCTCAAGAAACAGTCCGGATTATTTACTTACAGTGCAGATGTCCCCATCCTCCTCTGTTCAGAGGTATTGGAGAAGCTGAGGGGGTTTTTAGAAGCCTGACCAGCAGGACATCTCCCCTTCCATTTGACCCAATGACTCAAGAAGGGATCCCCTCGATACCCTTCCCCACTGTCTTTTAGTCTCCTCACCCCACCCCACCCCCACACACACACAGACACACACACTTCTGCTTCCAGGGCAGAAAGGAGTGAATTGGTTTTAGTTCTTTCCTTTGCCTCCACACCCATAACCTGGACTCAGAGATCCAAGACATACCATTTGGTGACACTGGTGACCATCCCTGCTCCAGGGATGAGAGGGTGTGTGGTGGTATGGGGATGTACATCCTGAATATGTCTATTCCAGGTAAGGCCTTAGGATATTCTGGACAAAGCACTGACCAGGAGCACTGATATGGGTTCTCAGTTCTAATAAGCTGTTGGCTCATGGTCAAGTTCTCTGTCACTGTGAACCTCAGGTTTCCTGTCTGGAAAATGGGGTGTTTGAACTAGATGCTATATCAGGTCCCTTTCAGATCTGATAGTGTCTGATTCTGCTTTACTAAATGTGGAGGTTTCAGAATACTGAGATATATTATATGGAGAAGGCTGGAAGGCTGTGTCCCAAGAGATCTCACAAGCAACACTTGCCAACCACTGATAGGAATGTGCGCCCGGGCTTTGCAAGATTCAAAGCTGGATCTTTTAAGTATTTGTTTGTGACGACAAAGGTTACTATTTACTAAAGTATAAAGCGATAATGCATAAATATCTATTTACCACAAAAATTTAACCATCACTCATACTGAAAACTCATGTTTATATGTCCAATACATTCTCTCCCTGAAGCCAAGTCAGCATATCAATGTATAAATGCACAGTGACATAACTGGAGGATTTGTATCTTTAATGGCATCTGGCCATTCCCGATAAGGAGTCATGCCAATGGGTCCAGAAAACTCTTCTTGGCAACAATTCTCTACCCCCACCTCTAAGCTACCGGCAGCCTTGCCAATGCTCCTGGACTTCTCTAAATCTGATGGCTAAAGCACTCTTTCCAGGACGGTGCTTGGAACACCTCTGCCCATGTGGGCCTCAGAGACTCTTCCTTTACTAGGTTTTCATTGCTGACCCCTCTTCCGGTTGACACATTGTTTATTTAAATGTTAATATTTTCAACTAGGTTATAGCCAAGACCTGCTGGCAGGAAGCCATTTCTTCTCTTCAAGGTGACTTTGTATACTCTGAGACACTGATACATTACTCGCTAAAATAAAAATCTTTTTTTTTTTGGTGGCTGGCCAGTACAGGGATCCAAACCCTGAACCTTGGTGTTGTAACACCACAGTCTAATCAACTGAGCTAACCAGCCAGCCACAAATCTTGTACTCTTAGAAGGAAAGTTTGTATATATTTTTCTAAGTTCTGAGGGAAGACATAATCTTTTTTCCCAGGTGTCACAGCCCCCTGTACCTCACTAGCCACTCCTTCGGTCTCCTTTGCTGGGTTCATTAACATTAGAGTTCTGGGGGCTCCATCCTGGGCCCTTCCTTTCTACGCACTTTCTTCTTGCTCACCTCTGGCAGTCCCACGACTTTAATATCATCTATATGCTAATAATTCTCATATTTATATCTCCAGTCCAGACCTTTCATCAAGCCCAAACTCAAAATCTCTATCTGCCTCTTCAACATCACAAGAATATCTAATACGCATATCAATCTGGGGCAGCTAGAATTCCCAAGCCAGTAGCCTCCAGCCTGAAGTAGACACCTCCCTTTACCACAATGTTGTTTCAAATGATTCTGTGCCATGATGTGAAAAAAGGCTGAGAAGCACTGATCTGTGGAAGCTCCCTAACTGGCTCTGACCACAGCCTGCCTCCAACACCAGTTTTATTTCTGCTCCAAAACAACCCGTCCACCTGGAATGAGCTGTTGCTTCATCTTTGCCTGGGAAGCTTTTACCCCTTCCTTTAAGATTAAATTCAGGTATCACTTTTTTCCTGGGAAGTTTTCCTGGGCTTTCATGTCAGGTTAGATACTTCCTCATGCTCTCAAAATATTTTGTTTCATTAACCATCACTTATCTGTCAGTTTTGACAGCAGAACTGCCTTGCTTATCTTGCATCCTCAGCTGCCACCAGCACAGAACCTTTGTAGACACCATACATGTTAAATCAATGAGAATGATGCAAGAAGACAATAGAGGGCCAGGTTCACCTTCTCCTGCCTAGAGTTTAGGGAATTTCATGGTTATATAGCTGAAGAGGAAGCTTCCAGAAAGTGGTTACATAACAAGACTAACAAAGAAAAAAAGGCCTTCAGATTTGGTCCACTGAAGTCTCTGAGCTCAGATTTAAACGTGATGGAAATTAGGATTGAAAGAACTGAGGATGAGGAAAAAAACAGGGAAGATAGAATATCCTTATCTGAGATGTCTGGTTGTAAAGAACAGAAGAATGAACATTTATTCTGTCCCAATTTACTTGTTTTAACTTTGGCAATTCTGTAAGACATTTATATGAGGGGTCTTCCAAAAGTTCATGAAAAGATTCATATGATCTTTTAATTCTATTTTTCCATGAACTTTTTGAAGTACCCTCATGGTTCCAAACAAAAACCACACAGTATACTCAGAGAAACCTAACTTCCCTCCATATCTCCTCCCTCCTCCCAGTAGTATCAATTTCCATTCATTTTTGGTTTATCTTTCCATTTTTAAATATTAGCAAATACATGTATGTGCCACCTCTCAGATAGGTTGGCACGTTATACATATACACTATACACTGTATTTTCTTTACATAATATAACCTGGAGATCTCTCAACAGGATGTAGTGATCTTTCTCATTCTTTTTTACAGATGCACAGTACTCTATTGTGTAGATTTACCAGTTTACTCAACCAGTCCCTTATTGACGGATATGAGTTGTTTCCAATCTAGTGTTTTTACAAATAGTGCTGCAATGAATAGCTTTGTGCATTACTTCATTTTTTTCCAACTGAAACGTAATTGACTGTACATATCTGTTACTTCATATTTTTTGCTAGCATATCTTCAGGGACTTTACTTCTGCTCTCACTTCAATACAATAATCCTCTGCCATAGACACTGGGTACCCATCTTATAAACTAGAAGATAAATTAGCTCTGTGTAAGGACACAATTGCTCTAGTGCACAGCTGAATCCATCAACTGCAACAACACATTACAGAATAAGCCTGTAAAATGTGGAGTAAACACTCTTGCACCTACCTTACCATTCCTCTCCCAACGCCCTGCCATCTCTTCTTAGAGAAAGAGAAAAGTTACTTTGCTAAGGAAAACACCATAAAGAATAAACAAGGAGTTTAGTTTTATTTGCTCTGTATATTTGCAAAACACTTAGGACCAACGACAAGGAAAAAAAAAGCAAAACCTCCTGTGAAGAAAATTACATAAAAAAGGGGGATAGGCGCTGAGAGGAAATAGTGCCCTAGCCCCAAGGAGCTACAGCAACCCTCATTGGTCCAAGAAATGGAAAAGATACTGGGAAGATATAACAGGAAGAAGAATGAGAATTTACTGAGGGAGAGGACCCCGAAGTGGGCCACGAGGGGGAACCGGAGGCCGGGGAGTGGGTCTGGGTGGAGGAAGGGGCCCCCGCTGGTAGCCATAGGGTGGGGGTCGTGGAGGGCCAGTGTATCCATGAGGGGGCATCAGCGGAGGAGGTCCACGCATACCATGTGGAGGCATAGGACCTGGGTGACCTGCAAGAAAAGAAAGAAAAGTTAGAAAAAGTGAAAAACAGGAGAGAGTTGATGTTGGGAGATGATAGGGAGACAGTAAGAAATATAAAGAAATGTAAAGATGTAAAAGAAAGAGCATAGGACAAGGGCTGTGACAAAGGAAGCTATAAGAATATGATATGTGAGAATGAGGGAGTTGGCTAAAGCCTACTCACCCATGGGAGATCCAAACGGAGGCCCTCGGGGGGGCATGCCCATTGGAGGAGGTCCAGGATGAGGCATTCCAGGTGGTGGTCGTGGTGGTGGCTGCCCCCCAGAGCCTGGGGGCCCAGCATGGGGGTGTCCCAAGCCATGAGGGCCATGGTGGGCCAGTTGCATCTGAGACATTCCTATGAAAATAAGACAGACACAAGGAGAAAGGAGACAAAAGGAAAGTAGGGAAAAAGGTAAAGAAAATGGAGAAAGGAAAAGAGCAAAATGAGAAAGTGACATCAGAAAGAGAAGGGTATGAAAAATAAGTCTGGTAAAAAGTGCCCCTATCCATGACCTCATTCCAACAGTACAAACCAACCAACCACTCAATCCACTCCTCCCTTATTCACTTCACTTGCTCCTTGCACAATCTAGGCACTGTAATAGTGATGCAAAAGTTTTAACAAGTAGAGTGATTACCCTGTTGATATGATTTGGGAAGGTGGCAGACATACTGTCTGAGCAAAGATCTAATTCTAAACGATGAATAAGAATTTTTCAGGATAACGGAATGGGAATAGACCATCCCAGGCAGAAAGATTAGCATGTGCAAATCATAGATGTGTCAAACAGTACAGTATGTTCCAGGAAATACCAGTAACTCAGTAATCAGGAGCAACAGGCAGTTATGGGAGTGATGGGCAAGGGCCAGATCATGAAAAGCCTTGAATGCTATGGTAACAAGTTTGGGTTTTACTCTGTAGTTAAAAGGGAACAACAGAAGAATTCTGAACAAGGGTATGTGAACATCTATGTTTTAGAAAAATTACTCTGTTGGGCTAGCCTGTGGCTCACTTGGGAGAGTGTGGTGCTGACAACACCAAATAAAGGGATCCCCTTACTGGTCATCTTTAAAAAAAAAAAAAGAAAGAAAGAAAAATTAGTCTGTGATAACAGATCAAAGGTACAGAAAACTGATGTCAAAGTGACAGGAGATTACTACAATAAATTAAATGTGAAATAATGAGGGAATGGCAGTGGGGACAGATGTCAGAGATATTAATAAAACTTGGTATTAAGAGTGGGGTGATAGGGAATAGTCAAATATAGCTCACAGATTTATGACTTAAGCACCTAAAAACAGAGAATACTAGAAGAAGAATAGGTTTAAAAGGGAGGGGTAGAAAAGTGGAGCTGTCCACTAAGCAGTAGGATTAAGGGTCTGGATTGTTAACAACCATGGACTAGAGATACAGATCCAGGAGGCATCAGTGTATATGTAATTAAAACTATGGATATATGCAGAAAAGAGAATCAAGCACAAAAATCTAGGCACAAGAAGTGAAAAAGCTGATCAAAGTGGCTGAGATTAAGGAGTCCAAGACAGGTGGAAGATCCAGAAAACCAGAAACAAAAAGAGACAAGAATTTCAAACAGGTAGACATGGGTAGTTTCAAGTACAGCAGAGGTCAAACCAAGTAAGAAGCAGAAGTGTCCCCTAGATTTGGCAATTAGGTCACTGCTTTGCAGTGGAATCAGAGGAGAGAATAGAAGTAAAAGTCAAGGAGACAAAAAATAGCAAGTATAGACCACTCTTGAGAAAAATTTAAATAAAAAATGGAGAAGGTGGTAGTTGTTAAAGTAAACAGAATAAAGTATTTTAAGTTTGTTTTTATAAAAGAATGTCTGAAGAAAATGAGAGCTCTGTGACTGTTACTGTTGAGAAACAAAGGGCAGCAGGATGAGTGGTGATAGAGCCCTCCACCAAGCTCATCCCTCCCATTACCAGCAAAGAACACCTACCTGGATGGGGCATCCCACCTGGTGGGAACGGGTGAGGATGTGAGTGTCCATGACCAGGATGTCCAGTCCCTGGGGTTCCTGCTGATGGGGGGCCATGTCCTCCAGCCCCGGGAGGCATAGGTGGAGGGGGCATGGCTGGGGGTATACCAGGAGGGAGGGCTCCAGGAGGCGGCACTGGGGGTGGGAAGGAGCCAGGAGGAGGCATGCCTATACAAGAAATGGAAGAAGGAAAAGTTCATGGTAATGAAGAGAGAATATCGTTAAAGAGCCTGTCCCAGTCTATCCTCTCCAGGCAGGGTAAGCTTCTCCCACCCTCTAAAGTTAAAAACAATGTTACACAATTCAAACAAATTCAGCTTCCTGGAGAAACCCAACGACTTCCTTCAGCACTACCATCGCCCACCCCCAATTCTCTTCTCATCACCCGCTGCTGAGTAACTCAATGTCCCCCCTTTTCATGTTCTTTTCTCTTCTTCCTGCCCCTTCCACCACCCAACCCCAAGACAGACATATTTTGAATGAAAAACTCTACCTGGTGGAGGAAGCCCAGACCCCAATGATGATACCACAGGATTGGGGGCAGAGGGTGGAGGAGGTGCATCTGCAAACAGCTGATGTGGGCGGTCAGCCTGGGAGAGTGGGTTCTGGGCTGCCAGAAGCCGTTCGGCTGCTGAGCCATGGCGCTCACCCTTGGAGTCCTTCTTGAAGGCGTAAGACACAGTGATAGGGCGGTTACAGAGGTACTGCCCATTCATGGCCTCAATTGCTGCATCCGAAGCATCAAACGAAGCAAAATTAATAAAGGCATATCCCTTGGAGTTGCCTGTGTCAGGGTCCCGCATAATCTTAGGGGTTTGTAAGATGACGCCAAAGGCGCTAAAAGTATCATAAAGCAGCTTCTCATCAATTTCAGGGTCCAGGTTCCCAATGAAAATGTTGGCCCCTACATCCAGGTTTTTATTATGAGCTGATGCCTTGTTCACCCGTATTGGCTTCCCATAGAGTTTGATCATGTTCATGATCTTAATGGCATAGTCAGCATCTTCCTCACTCAAGAATTCAACAAAGCCATAGCCTGGGGAAGTGAAGAAGAGGAGGTTAAGTGAAGAGATTCAAAATGGGGTATAACTCACCCACCCTCTAATCACAAAGAAAAAGAAATAATAACCTCACTTCATTTGAGAATGGTTCCAGAAACAAACAGTGAACTAAGACGTAAGAGAGAAATCTTTAGATTGCTCATTCCAAAACAGTCACGGATACTGTTGGGAGCCTCCAGGAGTAGTTTGCCTCAATATATAAATCCTGCCTTGTACTCACCTTGGTGCTGGCCAGTGACTCTATCCTTTGGCATGTGGGTGTTGACTACTGGTCCTGCCTGGAGAAACAGTTCCCACAGCAGTGGTTCGCTAACCTTCTCATCCAGCCCCCCCACGTACACGGTGGCATCTGGAGGAGGACGCAGGAGATTAGGGCAGGGGTGAGATTATGACAGGAGAGAAGGAGGTGACGGGAACATGACGATGGAACCCAGGCGGGCGAGTTGGGGGTAGGGATGGGGGCAGGAGCCAAAAGAAAAAGACGTTAGATTAAGTCCTTAAACCTCCCTCTTCCCAGGACCTAGAGAATCTTCTGAAGTCCAATTTAGAGTTCTGCTGCAAATTGTGTGTCTCGGTGGAATTTTTTTTTTTTTTTAACTGGGAAGGCAGCAGGGGATTGGACATAGAAGCATCACACCTACAGGCCTCAGCCTGCACCCGGCCACCTCGACCCCAGCAGGCACCGGGGCTGGTCTCGCGCCCTCCGGGGGGAGTTCCAATCTTCCGCCCTGGCGGCGTCTCTCCTGGCCCTAGTCAAGGCCTCCCAGACCCCCTGGGCTCATTCCGGATTCGTCCCCTCCAGTTACCCTGGTTCCGCTCGGAGATGGGCCCGGCAGCCATGGCGAATGAACTCCCGCCGTCTCCAAGCAGCGGCTCCGCCTCCTGGCCTCGCTCACTACTTCCACTTCCGGGGCGAAGGCGGGCTGCCGGTGGGCGGAGCCACGCGGAGGAGGAGTCGGAGGTGGCCGCGGCCATCTTAGGAGCCGCTGAATTTTGCCGCGGCTCAAGCCGCAGAGTACTTGGGACTTTGTTCTTTCCCCGAGGTTCTAGTGCGAGCGGTTATGGTGAAGAGGGCAGGACGGAAACGCTCAGACCTTCTGAAAGCAGTGCTAGACGCCAAAGAATTACACTGCTCCCAAACGTATATTCGAAAGCTAAAAGAACAAAACTTTATAGCCGAGTGATCCTTTTGTTACTGTGCTGAGGAACCCCCGACCCAAGGATTCGGCTGCCTTCGAGCGCGGAGGCAACCCTCCATCCCGGCCTGCAGCCTTCGTACAGATTTGACCTCACAGCCCTGGCCTGGGCTCGAGGTATTTCATTTTCCCTCAGGAGAGGAGACTGCGGAATGTCTGAGCTGGAGTGACGTCTGAGCTTGCTCAGTAGTTATTGCATAGGGGCTTGAGGGGATCTGAGGCTCCGAGGTGGGCTGTGACCAAAGCTGCGAGGTGGCTGGGACTGAAGCCAAGAGACCTCAGTCTCAGGCTCCAGAACACACTCCGGCCCCAACAACAACAACATCTTGATGTCCTCTTGCCCCATCTAACTTTTAACGGGAGAGAGAAAAAGAGAACCCTTTACCCACATTGCATGTGAATTGTGCAGAGCCTCATCTGACCCAATTCCCTTATTTCCTTAGCAATAATATGGTGGGTGCCTTTCGCTCTTGAGTCACACCCACCCCCCACCCACCACTCGTTGCTACCTAAGATCCTTTATTCAAACACAAGAAACAATGCCAACAAGGTGTATAAATATTGTGCTTTAATGAGCTCCTTAAATAGAAATGCCACTACAAAAATATACAGTTAGAATTCTGAGACAGGGTGTCTCCCATATCCACCTCATTCCCATAGAAGACTATAAGGGAAGAAATAAAAATTGGAGTTAAGCAGCAAAGAGGGGGTGAGAATGAGGTCTTTAGGCCCCCTTGTTGGGACTGCTGAACAGCGAATCTGATCTCACAATTTAACAGCAGGTTACCCAAAAGGGACAGAATTGCCCTTAAAAAAAAAAAAAGCGATTACATTCTGGATTGTTTTTGTTTCTCAGTTCTGTCTGTTTGCTTTTTGGTGGCTGGCCAGTAAGGGGATCTGAACCCTTGACCTTGTGTTAAAGGCAGTGCTCTAACCAACTGAGCTAACCCTCTGCCGCTTAATTCTTCAAATCACAGGAAAAAAAAATATATCTTCAGGAACCTAACAAGACAGGAAGAGTTGGAGAAGATTAGCACCACTATCTGCAATGGAAACTGAAGTCTCCTAAGTGAACTTGTTTAAGGGCTGGAGTATGAAAGCTGAGGGAGCAAGGCCAGATATGAAAAATAGAATTAGAACCCTCCCTCATCCCAGATCTCCCTCCACCCTGCCTTCGTGAATGCCAGCAATTTCAACGGGATTGGGAGAGAATGGTATTTGAATCTCTTTTCTTGGAGTGATCCTCAGGAGATATTCTTGGTGTCCATTTCCTTAATAGCTCCTGAAGATGGGATAGCTCATCCTGGAGGCCAGAGACTGTGGGAGCTGAGAGGCCCATCTGGAAAGGGGGCAAAGAGGGGCAGAGAGGAATATTATTGCAGCTCTAGCCCTCTGCTTCTAAGATCTATTCGCTACTTCTGGTGTCTTTAATTCTCTTTCCCTAACTATGCCCTAAATTACACTTAATCTAAACTCCAAGTAGTTCCTCCCGTCCCCCGCCTTTGTACGCCCAAGCCTTCCCAGTTTGATATCAACAGGAATGGTACTTCACTTCACAGTACCCCCAGCCCCTTGCCTTTCTAGCTCCTGTTCATCAGGTCCAGCAGTCAAGCCCTTTCTCCCACTCCCAATCCCTGTTTTCCTTTCTCACCTGGACCTCAAGCCTTCCCCTCAGGTAGCAGCGTCTCCAGAGCCTGATCTGGGGTCCCAGATATCCAGGCAGCAGCAGCCCTGGAGGTAAAGGGCAAGCTCCCCAATGTGAGGGAAGCCCCCACTCCTGGTCAGCCAGACTTTCAGAGGAGATAGCAGGTCGAGGGAGCCAACGAGAAGAGACTGCCAGGAGGGAGTGACTATCTCGCCAAGGACAGAGCTGATTCAGTGGGGTCAGGGCCCCTCTAGAGAAGAGCCACACAGAACTGGGGGGTCCAGGAACCATGAAGCTTGGCTAAAGGTGAAAGGGAAACCAACTGGTAACTGAGAAACGAGATAACCCCAATTTCCCACATCTGGGTCAGGAAGGGGTGTCCAGCTGCCACCCACTCATTGCCCTAGTGACTAAAACTACAAGCCTCATTCTCAGAACTCTTCTGCTCTCATTAGGCTTCACCTAATCAGTCTCAGGACTGATTAAAGTTGATTTTAAGGAAACTTGCAAAATGAGACAGGAAAACTAATAAACAGAAATGAGGAAGACAAAAAGGATGCCCTCTGTGGTAGTCTAGGACTTCAGTCTTCCTGGGGATAGGGACTACTAGTGACAGCTGCAGAAGATGGGTGGGGTAGTTTACCCTGATGAACTCACTGTCTTTCTACCTCTCCCCATCTAGTAGCATGAGCCTGTAGGAAAGTTAAGGCAATTTAGGAAGTTTAGACACCTCACCTGCTGTTTAGGGAGCCAGGAGCCTGGGCAGTACTCTGGATCATAGCCAGGATTATGGAACTGTAGTATCTGTTCATTGCTGTAGCGTAAATCCCAGTCCCAGACAGACAGCTGTAGGTTAACAGAGTTCCCAGCTGAGGGCTGCGAGTACTCTGGAGTGTAGACTTGTGTATAGGAGTTGAACTGGACAGAGGAAGCAAGAAAATGGATGGTTACACACACGCAAAAATATAATCCTCCCAGATCTAGAGACAAAAGCATAAAACTCACCTCTTATTCCAGGAACCAGATGTAGGGCAAAAGTCTAGTCCTGCGAGTGAGTGTCAACCCCCCCCCCCCCCCGCACTGCCCCCCAAACTCCAATCTCACTTCCTATAAAACAAATCAAGACTAAACTTCAGAAAGTATTTCTCAGGGGCCGGCCTGTGGCTCACTCGGTAGAGTGCGGTGCTGATAACACCAAGTCCACGGGTTCAGATCCCTATATAGGGAT